>NW_027454692.1:0-64654 GCF_040206685.1 Ascaphus truei
GCCAAAGGTCCAAAAAAATAAATAAAACACACACACACACACACACACACACACACACACACCTCTCTCCCCGCTCCAAATCACCTCTCCCCCCTCCCCAAATCACCTCTCCCCCCTCCCCAAATCACCTCTCCCCCTCCCCAGCGGCATCACCTCTCCCCCTCCCCAAATCACCTCTCCCCCCTCCCCAGCCGCATCACCTCTCCCCCCTCACCGCTCCAAATCACCTCTCCCCGCTCCAAATCACCTTTCCCCGCTCCAAATCACCTTTCCCCGCTCCAAATCACCTTTCCCCGCTCCAAATCACCTCTCCCCGCTCCCCAGCGGCATCACCTCTTACCCCTCCCCAGCGGCATCACCTCTTCCCCCTCCCCAGCGGCATCACCTCTCCCCCCCTCCCCAGCGGCATCACCTCTTCCCCCTCCCCAGCGGCATCACCTATTCCCCCTCCCCAGCAGCATCACCTCTTCCCCCTCCCAGCGGCATCACCTCTCCCCCCTCCCCACGGCATCACCTCTTCCCCCTCCCCAGCGGCATCACCTCTTCCCCCTCCCCAGCGGCATCACCTCTTCCCCCTCCCCAGCGGCATCACCTCTTCCCCCTCCCAGCGGCATCACCTCTCCCCCTCCCCAGCGCATCACCTCTCCCCCTCCCCGCTCCAAATCACCTCTCCCCCTCCCCAGCGGCATCACCTCTCCCCCCTCACCGCTCCAAATCACCTCTCCCCCTCACCGCTCCAAAATCACCTCTCCCCGCTCCAAATCACCTCTCCCCCTCCCCGCTCCAAATCACCTCGCTTCCCGCAGCTGCCACGCGGCGCGTAAGATGGCGGACCCCCTTCCTCCCTCGCGGCGCCGAGTCAGACGGTGGCGGCGCCCGGAAGTACAGGTAGGTGTCGCTCCCCACCTCCGGCGCCAAACGGAACTGAGAAGGGCGCATCAACTGAGGTGTGTGTGTGTGTGTGTGTGTGTGTGTGTGTGTGTGTGTCACTGTCCACTGCCCCCCCTCCTGTCCACTGCCCCCCCCTCCTATCCACTGCCCTCCCCTCCTATCCACTGCCCCCCCCCCTCCTATCCACTGCCCCCCCTCCTATCCACTGCCCCCCCCTCCTATCCACTGCCCCCCCCCTCCTATCCACTGCCCCCCCCTCCTATCCACTGCCCCCCCCCTCCTATCCACTGCCCCCCCCTCCTATCCACTGCCCCCCCCCTCCTATCCACTGCCCCCCCCCTCCTGTCCACTGCGTCCCCCCTCCTGTCCACTGCGTCCCCCCTCCTGTCCACTGCGTCCCCCCTCCTGTCCCCCCTCCTGTCCACTGCCCCCCCCTCCTGTCCACTGCCCCCCCCTCCTGTCCACTGCCCCCCCCCCTCCTGTCCACTGCCCCCCCCCTCCTGTCCACTGCCCCCCCCCTCCTGTCCACTGCCCCCCCCCTCCTGTCCACTGCCCCCCCCCTCCTGTCCACTGCCCCCCCCTCCTGTCCACTGCCCCCCCTCCTGTCCACTGCCCCCCCCTCCTGTCCACTGCCCCCCCCTCCTGTCCACTGCCCCCCCCCTCCTGTCCACTGCCCCCCCCCCTCCTGTCCACTGCCCCCCCCCTCCTGTCCACTGCCCCCCCCCTCCTGTCCACTGCCCCCCCTCCTGTCCACTGCCCCCCCCCTCCTGTCCACTGCCCCCCCCTCCTGTCCACTGCCCCCCCCCCTCCTGTCCACTGCCCCCCCCTCCTGTCCACTGCCCCCCCTCCTGTCCACTGCCCCCCCCTCCTGTCCACTGCCCCCCCTCCTGTCCACTGCCCCCCCCTCCTGTCCACTGCCCCCCCTCCTGTCCACTGCCCCCCCCTCCTGTCCACTGCCCCCCCCCTCCTGTCCACTGCCCCTCCCCTCCTGTCCACTGCCCCCCCCCCTCCTGTCCACTGCCCCCCCCCCTCCTGTCCACTGCCCCCCCCCCCTCCTGTCCACTGCCCCCCCCCCTCCTGTCCACTGCCCCCCCCCTCCTGTCCACTGCCCCCCTCCCTCCTGTCCACTGCCCCCCCCCCCTCCTGTCCACTGCCCCCCCCCCCCCTCCTGTCCACTGCCCCCTCCTCCTGTCCACTGCCCCCCCCCTCCTGTCCACTGCCCCCCCCCTCCTGTCCACTGCCCCCCCCCTCCTGTCCACTGCCCCCACCCTCCTGTCCACTGCCCCCCCCCTCCTGTCCACTGCCCCCCCCCCTCCTGTCCACTGCCCCCCCCCTCCTTTCCACTGCAGGAAATGCAGGGGAGGAATCCATGCCTTTGAGGCGCCCCCCCCCTCCCTTTGACGCCCCCCCCTCCCTTTGATGCCCCCCCCCTCCCTTTGACGCCCCCCCCTCCCTTTGACGCCCCCCCCCTCCCTTTGACGCCCCCCCCTCCCTTTGACACCCCCCCCCCTCCCTTTGACGCCCCCCCCCTCCCTTTGACGCCCCCCTCCCTTTGACGCCCCCCCCCTCCTTTGACGCCCCCCCCCCCTCCCTTTGACGCCCCCCCCTGCCTTTGACGCCCCCCCCTGCCTTTGACGCCCCGCGCGCACACACTGACTGACTGCCGCACGCACGCACACACTGACTGACGCGCACACAAACCCTGACTGACGCACGCACACACTGACTGAGGCACACACTGACTGTGTGTGCGGCAGTCAGTCTGTGTGTGTTTGTGTTTCTGCCTCAGACTCACTGACGCGCGAGCAAACACACAGTGACTGACGCACACACGCTACATGAAGCTGTAAAGGAGGGAGGGAGGGGGGGGACTGGATTGATGTGAATGGGGGACAAACAGAGAGAGGGGGGAGGAGAGAGAGGAACGGGAACATTACATCCCGGGCAACGCCGGGTCTCTTAGCTAGTATGCTATAAACCACCAAATATCTGTGAGATTGAGGAAGCCTTAAATACTTTTGCAAATGGAAAAGGCATCAAAACTGGGTCATGTTTGCATAATGGAGGATTTTAATTATCCAGCCATAGACTGGGGCAATGAGATTAGCATTACAACAAAAGGAAACAGGTTTTTGCGGGTGCTTAAAGACAATTATATGACCCAAATAATTGAGGAACCAACCAGGAGAGGGGCAATACTGGATTTGGTCATATCAAACAATGTAGAAGTAATAACAAATATTCAAGTCCTGGAACATTTGGGTAACAGTGATCATAACATGGTCTCATTTGAAATAAATTATCAAAAAATAGATTTCTTGGGTTCAACAAAGACCTTAAACTTTAGTAAGGCAGATTTTAATAAACTGAGGTCTAATCTAGTAGTAATACAATGGGGATGATGTTTTTGCAGGGAAAACTGTAGAAGATAAATGGGCAGTGTTTAAACCATTGTTAGAAAAGCACACTTATCAGTGTATAACCCTTGGGTAATAAGTATAAAATAAATAAGTCAAAACCAATGTGGCTAAATAAACAGGTAGGGGAGGAAATGGACAAGAAGAGGAAGGCGTTTAGATTCTTTAAGTCAGAAGGGACGGAGACATCGTATCAGAATTATAAGGAATGTAACAAAAATTGCAAAAGGGAAATCAAATTAGCAAAAATGGATAATGAAAAAAGGATTGCAATAGAAAGTAAGGTCAACCCTGAAAAGTTATTTAAGTACCTTAATAACAAAAAAATGAGAAAAGAAAATATAGGACCATTTCAGTGTGAGATGGGTAGGCAGATTATTGGAGATAAGGAAAAAGCTGAGGTATTAAACAAATTCTTTGCCTCTGTGTTTACCAGGGAAGAATCAAGTTCAATAGTAGTGCAGCAGGAGGAAGCCACAACCTCCATACTAATGAACAATTGGTTAACTGAGGAAGAAGTTCATAAGCGACTTGAAAAAAATTTAAGTAAATAAGGCACCTGGCCCCGATGGCATACATCCAAGAGTTCTCAAGGAGTTAAGCTCAGTAATAGCCAAACCATTATATTTAATATTCAAGGACTCCATTTCCACAGGCTCAGTACCACAAGATTGGCGTAAAGCAGATGTAGTGCCTATAATTAAAAAGGGAGCTAGATCACAACCGGGAAATTACAGACCTGTAAGCCTGACTTCAATAGTAGGGAAACTACTTGAAGGTTTATTACGGGATAATATTCAGGAATACCTAATGGAAAACAAAATTATTAGTTATAGTCAGCATGGATTTATGAAGGATAGATCTTGCCAAACTAGTTTCTTTGAGGAGGTAATTAGGAATGTAGACCAGGGTAATGCAGTTGATGTGGTCTACTTAGATTTTGCAAAGGCTTTTGATACGGTTTCACACAAGAGGTTGGTGTACAAAATAAAGAAAATTGGATTCAGTAATAATTTATGCACCTGGATTGAAAACTGGTTAAAGGACAGACAACAGAGAGTTGTCATAAATGGAACTTTTTCGGGTTGGGCTAAAGTCGTGAGTGGAGTACCTCAGGGATCAGTACTGGGACCCCTGCTTTTTAACTTGTTTATTAATGACCTTGAGGTTTGGGATCGAGAGCAAAGTCTCCATCTTTGCTGATGATAATAAATTGTGTAAGGTAATAGAATCAGAGCAGGATGTAATTTATCTTCAGAAGGACTTGGAGAGACTGGTAACGTGGGCAGGTAAATGGCAAATGAGGTTTAATACAGATAAATGTAAGGTTATGCATTTGGGAAGCAAGAATTAAAAGGCGACAGACAAATTTAATGGAGATATATTGGGGGAATCCTTGATGGAGAAGGATTTAGGATTGCTTGTAGACAGCAGGCTTAGCAATAGTGCCCAATGTCATGCAGTAGCTACAAAGGCAAACAAGATCTTATCTTGCATCAAACAGGCAATGGATGGAAGGGAAGTAAACATAATTATGCCCCTTTATAAAGCACTAGTGAGACCACACCTTGAATATGGAGTACAATTTTGGGCACCAATCCTAAGAAAAGACATTATGGAACTAGAGTGAGTGCAGAGAAGAGCCACCAAATTAATAAAGGGGATGGACAATCTAACTTATGAGGAGAGGCTAGCTAAATTAGATTTATTTACATTAGAAAAGAGGCGTCTAAGAAGGGAAATATTAACTATATACAAATATATTCGGGGACAATACAAGGAGCTTTCAAAAGAACTATTCATCCCACGGGCAGTACAAAGGACTCGGGGCCATCCCTTAAGGTTGGAGGAGAGGAAATTTCACCAGCAACAAAGGAAAGGGTTCTTTACAGTACAATGTGGAATTCATTACCCATGGAGACTGTGATGGCAGATACAATAGATTTGTTCAAAAAAAGGTTGGACATCTTTTTAGATGGGAAAGGTATACAGGGTTATACCAAATAAGTATATATGGGAAGGATGTTGATCCAGGGATTAATCCGATTGCCAATTCTTGGAGTCAAGAAGGAATGTATTTTTCCCCTTATGAGATATCATTGGAAGATATGACACTGGGTTTTTTTGTTTGCCTTCCTCTGGATCAATAAGTAAGTATAGATATAGGATAAAGTATCTGTTGTCTAAATTTAGCATAGGTTGAACTTGATGGACGTATGTCTTTTTTCAACCTCATCTACTATGTAACTATATGTAACTAGGACGGTGTGTGGTCATGTAGTAGAACTATGGTGGCAAGCTCCAGTCCTCAAGGACCACCAACAGGTCAGGTTGTAAGGATATCCCTGCTTCAGCGCAGGGGGCTCAATCACTCGGTCAAAGACTGAGTCACCTATGCTGAAGCAAGGATAGCCTTAAAACTTGACCTGTTGGTGGCCCTTGAGGACAGGAGTTGGCCTCCCCTGTTGTAGAACAAAGGCAGTCACCCTTAGAATTGGCGGTAACCTAACCCTAAAATTGCAGCATAAATATGACCAGTGTGAAAATGTGGAAATCATTTCAAATAGGAGGAGCTAGTGAGGACTGGAATGTTATATAATTATATTGCTACTGTATATTCAAATGCATGGAGACGCCTATATTATGTCACACACGTGAATTCTAAATATGGGTTCATTGTAACATCTTTACACGGCACCAAATGCAGAACGAGGATCAGATTATCCAGCGTTTCCAATGCTCATTTTGTTTTTGATCAATGCATTTTTGAACCATTAAACATCTCGTGCACGAGCTGTGAGATTGCAGTTACTAGAAGCAAATATAAGACGCTTCATTGTTAATGTCATGATATAATTAAGAATATAACAGAGTTCGCTGCACTTTATTTTATTTTAATATATGCATCATTTAATTAACTTTATTGAAATCTATTCACCAAAGCTGACGATCTATTTGTTCTCCTGTGATCGATTAGCAAAGATCTTACTTCCCTGGGTTCACATAACACCTGCCTTTCAGTTTCAATCAATCCATCCGTCCGTGTAACTTAGGTACAAAGTATTCTTATAATACCAAGGTAACTTTATCTATTGTTACAGTTTGCAGCTCAAACTGCTGGGAACATTGGCAACAAATGATCACAAACAGGAAAGTGTTACAAGGATCTTGCACTGCTGGAGACGTGTGCTAAAACCTGCCATAGAAATTAAAGCACGCTCTCTCATTAAAAATGGCATTGCGAGTTGAATAACATTTTTTTTAATGCAATAAGTATTATCTAATACTACAGAACTGATTGATTTAAAAACACACACATACTGTAGGATATTGAATGTTTTTTTTTACTTTAATGTCGTTGTAGTGATTAAACAATGTCAGAGCACATGCAGAGGGGAGAGTTAAATGTAGTAAATAGCAGGATCCGGGAAGAGTTAAATGTAGTAAATAGCAGGATCCGGGAAGAGTTAAATGTAGTAAATAGCAGGATCCGGGAAGAGTTAAATGTAGTAAATAGAGACTCTTTTTAATATCAATAATGTACATTGAACTTTGAGACTGAGTCGAATTCTTTGGAGTTGTATACTGCAGGGGTGCGCAAACTTTTCCCCGGGCGAACCCCTGCCTGCTCTCCTCGGCGACTCGCGCCCCCCTCCCCCTGCTCGACCCTGGCGTCAAATAACGTGCGGGGTCATGTGACATCACGTCGGCATGGTAACGTGCCGTCACGTGACCCCGCACCGTAATTTGACGCCTGGTTACCAGGACGACGCGTTGCGGGAAGGGAAGCGTATTATAGAGGCCTTGCGTGGTCCCCCGGCATTTAATTTAAATGCCTGGGGGGAGAGCACGGGACCTCTATAATTGCCACGCCCCCCAGTTTGCGCACCAGTGGTATACAGTACTGTACAGTAATAGGTCAGCGACCAGCGCTGCAGTTGTAATCTACCACAAGCCTTTAATTTGGCACGATCAGACGTAAGAGAATTAGTACTTTAATTAATTAGCTTACATGACCTGGCCGTGTGATTACTGGCCGTTCATAGCACCCAGTGATGTATACTAGCAAATATTAGATCTGCAATCATTTGAAAGCAATTAGGCATGTACAGTACATCATTGGGATTATGATCTGTGTACAGAAATACGGCAAAGCCCCAGACCTGAAATAGGAAACATTGCTTTTCATGCGATCTCTCTGATCTTCTTTGGGTATTAAAAATGAACAGGCCAGAGAATTGTTTCAGTTCCCACAGAGAGGGAAAGGGGCAGTTGGGAGAATGAGCATGTTTTTATAGGTGCGGTAATCCTGGGCTGAAGGTGCGGCTCGGTGAGTAACGGCACTGACCCTGAGAACAATGGCACGGAACTTCAGTGCAGGGAGAGCCTGGTCCCAATCCCGGTGTCAGCTCCTTGGGCCAGTCACTTTATGTCTCTGCGCCTCAGGCACCCAAAACATAGATTGTAAGCTCTACGGGTCAGGAACTCATCTCTGCAATATATATATATATATATATATAATATATATATATATAATATATATATATATATATATATATATATATATATATATATATATATATATATATATAGCACTGTGTACATAGTCAGTGCTATACAAGAAAAAAACCCATTATTATTATAATCAACCTGCCAAAGCGCTATGGGAGAGATTCAGAAACCTCTAATATGGGCTATCACAACGGCAGTCACTCCGGATAACCCTTATTGGAGGTTTGTAAGTGATCTATCTTAGAATAGTAAGCACAGCCTTAATTATTCCCATGGCTTTCACTGACTGGGCAATGTATGTTATTATTTGAGGCCTTAACATTGCATTTCACACCATTCTTCACTATACACTCTTTATATACACATTCAAATCACACAAAAAATATATACGTAACGCACTTTTCCCCACCCTCTGGGAGATATTGCGGCTACTGTGTGTGTGGTGCGTTACCTGTGGCTCACAGGAGGTCTGAGCCTCCGCTGCTGGGAGCCTGGGGTGTACCTGATCCGTATGGTTACAGCTCCTCCACCTGTGCGGGATGCTACTATGGGCTCATACAGTAGAGTCTCCGAAGCAGAACTGCATTGATTTCAGGTCCGGGGACCCCCTGCTTCCTGAGATACAGGCCCCGTTATGGGGTGCCGGTATCTCCTATGCATTGAAATGTCCCAGTCACGTGACGCGAGACATTTACATGCGTAGGAGATACCGGCACCCTATAACGGGCCTGTATCTCAGGAAGCAGGGGGTCCCCGTACCTTAACTCAACAAGGTTCTTCCCTGGAGACCCCCTGCTCATCTACACTAGTAAGAAAATTAAAAATAATGTAGTAAAAACCAATACTCAACCCACCCCCTGTGCCCCCACATAAAACCATTATTTATTTTATTAGACACAGGATTAATACTGTGGGCCCCACAAGGCACCCTGGGTGGTTCCCATTGGTGTCTGGGGGCCCCTGGGTGGTCCATATGAGGCTCCGTGTGTCTACAGGTGGTCCCCACGGTTGATGGTGGGACTACGAGTCATCCCCGCAGGTGTCTGGGGGTCCTCAGGTGGTCCCCATGAGTGTCCAGGGATCCAAGGGTGGTCCCTGTGAGCGTCCGTGGGTCCTCGGGTGGTCCCTGTGGGTGTCCGTGGGTCCTCGGGTGGTCCCTGTGGGTCCCTTTTGGACTGTGGTACCATTCCTGTATTTAAAAAAAAAAAACACGGCCTACATTGCAATAAATACACTCCCCCACCCCAACAAACACATACATACAGTACAGTAATGTGCAAAATAACTATTATCCAGATATGGATAATAGATTATTTGCCCATTATTAAAAACAACGTTAGCCAGGCAGCATAAATAAAGTAAATAAAATCCGTTCTACTTACCCCTGACAACATGAAGGGCGTCCTCGTCGGCATACTGCAGGGCCATGTCCTCCGATGTCAGCAACAATACATAAAAAAATACAATCGGTATTAACCGCTAAGGTAATGAAGGGGTTATATCCATCCACAAGCCCCCCGCAAGGCCTAAACACACACCAATGGCCAAGTACCACCTTCACCCACCCCTGCTACCCACAATAAGCATGGCACTGGTGGTTAACCCCTTCATTGCCTTATCAGTTAGCCGCTAGGGTAAAGAAGTTGCCTGTAAATGCGTTTTTATGCATCTGATTCATGCCGGGGGTCTCCGGTGGTGATATTAATGGATATCAGCTCCGGAGTCTCTCGCTTCTCGGCCGCTTCTCACCACCTTCTTGCCAACTTATTGTGGCGGGACGATTTGGAGAGGAAATCTCCATTCTAGAGCGGCGATCAGCCTCGATAAGCTGATCGGGGCTACTAGAATACCGCGAGTTTGAGACGCTGGCGATAAGCGTCGATAAGTGGTTTATC
The DNA here is from genome assembly GCF_040206685.1 of Ascaphus truei. Classification (NCBI taxonomy): domain Eukaryota; kingdom Metazoa; phylum Chordata; class Amphibia; order Anura; family Ascaphidae; genus Ascaphus; species Ascaphus truei. Next base: position 9,716 of record NW_027454692.1, read on the forward strand.
GCCGCGCGTTTGTCGTTTTTTTTTCCCTCAGAAAAATGGCGATTTTTGCTGTTATCGCCAGCTTATCGGGGTTTACTGAATCGCTGTAGGCTTTTTTTGGCGATAAGCTGGCGATAAGGGGCTTATCGCTGCTTACTGCATGAGGCCCTAAATTGGATAACCCCGCCACAGGGCCCGATACAATGATACACACACTGATAAGAATAGTAGTTTACTGTATCCATAAGAGAAAGCACAACACTATAACGTCCCCACCGACTAGGCCACGCACGGCCGTAACCCCACAGGGCCCTCACCCACACCATCCACACCCGATGGGATATCCCTCAAATTACTGATGGGCCCTTGGGCACCCAACCACCCTGGTGTCCACAAGAAGCAACCCACCCAATGTGTGAGACAGCGCTGCCCAGAACGTGGGTAAAGTTGGTGCACTGCCGGGTACTCCAGCACCCGGTAGTGCCGACTGTAAACAAAGGGGCTGTCTGATCCCACGCCGTCGTCGTCAGCGACGAGTCCGCCTCCACGTTGGGTGGTGTCCAGCAGGAGTGTCCCACCTTTATAGTCTCTCAGTGCGTAGTGATCTGGTCCCAGACCTCCTGATGCCAAGGTGCAATTGCACCCTGGCTGTGTCCTTCACACTGGTAGTACTGGGGCAGTGTCCCTATCTAATGGGCCTGTCCCTGCAGCAACCACAAGCTGAGGGGAGTCGTGGCCTCGCTGGGGCCTAAGGGGGTCTGTGGTCTAGTGCAGGGGTCACAGACGCCCTGCAAACACACCCTACCCTCTGCTTGTCCCAGCTCCGACTGGCGTGATCCTCAGCACGCCAAATGTATCAATCCGGCTGCTCCGTTATTTTTGCTGCCCTATTGGTTGTCTGGCTGCATGTGATCTCTCAGCCCCTGGCCACATACAGTATATATATATATATTGCACTGCCTAAATGTTTACAATAATACTTTGACATTGTAGAACCATTCCAGATTAATAAGAAAGAATTGCGCGGCGGATGCGTCATGAGGCTGGTTCGCCGTGATTGGCTGAGCCGCTCAAGTGACGCGGCCGTCGCTTGAAAAGACAACCTTTTTGTCTTTTCAAAACGCGGTCCCGTCATCGCACTCCGCCGTGCGCACGTGCGTACTTGCGCTGGCCACATAGGGATTAATCACTTTGTTCCTGTCGCGCGCAAGCACTATAGCACAGACTATAATCCCAGCTTTATTCTTTAAAGTTTATTCAATGTGGTTCTCTAATGAGGAGACATATCTTGTGTAATATCTAAAGAAATAAAACACTCGGAAGCTAAAGGACTCCCGATTGCATTCAGGGGAGAAATGGTCCATACGTTTGCAATGATTGCATCAAATAATCCAGTCCCTCCAGTGCTGTATAGATTTTCGTTTTCATTACTCGCGCATCATCACAAGGTTTGGATGACGCGTTTCAGCTTAACTTGTGAAAACACAATAACGAAGTGACAGTGACAAATCGGAGCATTTAGTTTTCATTATGCAGTGGCGTTAAAAAGGTGGCGCTGGCCGTTAATATTTTCCAGCACTATTCCCTATCCTGTTCATCGTGAATGTAAGGAGGAGATGCACCTAGCTCAAATAAGGGTTATCAGAGCTCGATCGGCGCTGACGGTCATTGACGTGTGTTAACACGAGATCACGTTGCGATGCCGCGTATCGCAGGGTCGGGAATATCAGCCTACATTCTGTGGACTAGCACAAGATCACAGAAAGCTAGTACCTTAGTCATTATTTGGCTGCAAAGTCAGTGATCTGACAACTAGACCGCTGTTATACAATGATCCTTTCTCAAGTTCAAAAATGGTTCTCTGCTACGTGATCCGGCATCAAATGCATATTTAAAAAATAAATAAAAAAAACACCTTTGTTACATTGATGTTAAAAGTAATTTGGAACATGTTTCATGGTATTAGCGTACGTCACTTGTTAACCTAGTACAAAGGCGGCCAACTCCAGTTCGCAAGGGCGGCCAACAGGCCAGGTTTTGAGGATACCCCTGCTTCAGCACAGGTGGTTCAATTAGTGGCTCAGTAAGTGCAAACAAATACAATCAGTGCAAACAAAGCCAATTTTAAAGCAGCCGAAAAGCTGCTATGTAATGAGTGTCCCTCACAGGGGGTACAGATGTGACCCTCCCGGCTGCTAGCGAGTTTACATCGGATATTCTCCAGATTGGGCCTGTACAGTGCGTTACCTTGTCAGTGTGGTGCACCCGTGCAGCTGGGTGTAAAGGTAAAAAAGATGGGTGTCAGTAGCTTTATTAACAGGACAGGCTTTATTTAAGGAAAAGTAACTTCCCCAGGTGAATTACTGCAGTCCTGGAGAGGCAAACGCTTAGAACAGTTGGGGTAGTTGATTAGTCATACAAGATACTGTAACTTAGTATCACATGACATACTCTGTGACGGTAGGGGCAGATGCGACTGCTTTTACTAAAGGCTTAGCCCGCCATTCCCTCTACCTGTCAGTAATACAGTTGTATTATGTTATAGATATCTACGTATTATGCAGCCGGGTTCCAGCACCGCAGGGCCGCGCGTGCGCTCTGTGTACAGCCGGGATCCAGCACTGCAGGACCGCGCGTGCGCTCTGTGTACAGCCGGGATCCAGCACTGCAGGGCCGCGCGTGCGCTCTGTGTACAGCCGGGTTCCAGCACCGCAGGGCCGCGCGTGCGCTCTGTGTACAACCGGGTTCCAGCACTGCAGGGCCGCGCGTGCGCTCTGTGTACAGCCGGGTTCCAGCACTGCAGGACCGCGCGTGCGCTCTGTGTACAGCCAGGTTCCAGCACTGCAGGGCCGCGCGTGCGCTCTGTGTACAGCCGGGTTCCAGCACTGCAGGGCCGCGCGTGCGCTCTGTGTACAGCCGGGTTCCAGCACTGCAGGGCCGCGCGTGCGCTCTGTGTACAGCCGGGTTCCAGCACTGCAGGACCGCGCGTGCGCTCTGTGTACAGCCGGGTTCCAGCACCGCAGGGCCGCGCGTGCGCTGTGTACAGCCGGGATCCAGCACTGCAGGGCCGCGCGTGCGCTCTGTGTACAGCCGGGTTCCAGCACTGCAGGGCCGCGTGTGCGCTCTGTGTACAGCCGGGATCCAGCACTGCAGGACCGCGCGTGCGCTCTGTGTACAGCCGGGTTCCAGCACTGCAGGGCCGCGCGTGCGCTCTGTGTACAGCCGGGATCCAGCACTGCAGGGCCGCGCGTGCGCTCTGTGTACAGCCGGGTTCCAGCACTGCAGGGCCGCGCGTGCGCTCTGTGTACAGCCGGGATCCAGCACTGCAGGGCCGCGCGTGCGCTCTGTGTACAGCCGGGATCCAGCACTGCAGGGCCGCGCGTGCGCTCTGTGTACAGCCGGGATCCAGCACTGCAGGACCGCGCGTGCGCTCTGTGTACAGCCGGGATCCAGCACTGCAGGGCCGTGCGTGCGCTCTGTGTACAGCCGGGTTCCAGCACTGCAGGGCCGCGCATGCGCTCTGTGTACAGCCGGGATCCAGCACTGCAGGGCCGCGCGTGCGCTCTGTGTACAGCCGGGATCCAGCACTGCAGGACCGCGCGTGCGCTCTGTGTACAGCCGGGATCCAGCACTGCAGGGCCGTGCGTGCGCTCTGTGTACAGCCGGGTTCCAGCACTGCAGGGCCGCGCATGCGCTCTGTGTACAGCCGGGTTCCAGCACCGCAGGGCCGCGCGTGCGCTCTGTGTACAGCCGGGTTCCAGCACTGCAGGGCCGCGCGTGCGCTCTGTGTACAGCCGGGTTCCAGCACTGCAGGGCCGCGCGTGCGCTCTGTGTACAGCCGGGTTCCAGCACTGCAGGGCCGCGCGTGCGCTCTGTGTACAGCCGGGTTCCAGCACTGCAGGGCCGCGCGTGCGCTCTGTGTACAGCCAGGTTCCAGCACCGCAGGGCCGCGCGTGCGCTCTGTGTACAGCCGGGATCCAGCACCGCAGGGCCGCGCGTGCGCTCTGTGTACAGCCGGGATCCAGCACTGCAGGACCGCGCGTGCGCTCTGTGTACAGCCGGGTTCCAGCACTGCAGGACCGCGCGTGCGCTCCATGTACAGCCGGGTTCCAGCACTGCAGGGCCGCGCGTGCGCTCTGTGTACAGCCGGGATCCAGCACTGCAGGGCCGCGCGTGCGCTCTGTGTACAGCCGGGTTCCAGCACTGCAGGACCGCGCGTGCGCTCTGTGTACAGCCGGGTTCCAGCACTGCAGGGCCGCACGTGCGCTCTGTGTACAGCCGGGTTCCAGCACTGCAGGACCGCGCGTGCGCTCTGTGTACAGCCGGGTTCCAGCACTGCAGGGCCGCGCGTGCGCTCTGTGTACAGCCGGGATCCAGCACTGCAGGACCGCGCGTGTGCTCTGTGTACAGCCGGGATCCAGCACTGCAGGACCGCGCGTGCGCTCTGTGTACAGCCGGGTTCCAGCACTGCAGGGCCGCGCGTGCGCTCTGTGTACAGCCGGGTTCCAGCACTGCAGGGCCGCGCGTGCGCTCTGTGTACAGCCGGGATCCAGCACCGCAGGACCGCGCGTGCGCTCTGTGTACAGCCGGGATCCAGCACTGCAGGGCCGCGCGTGCGCTCTGTGTACAGCCGGGTTCCAGCACTGCAGGGCCGCGCGTGCGCTCTGTGTACAGCCGGGTTCCAGCACTGCAGGGCCGCGCGTGCGCTCTGTGTACAGCCGGGTTCCAGCACCGCAGAACCGCGCATGCACTCTGTGTACAGCCGGGATCCAGCACAGCAGGACCGCGCGTGCGCTCTGTGTACAGCCGGGTTCCAGCACCGCAGGACCGCGCATGCGCTCTGTGTACAGCCGGGATCCAGCACAGCAGGACCGCGCATGCGCTCTGTGTACAGCCGGGTTCCAGCACTGCAGGGCCGCGCGTGCGCTCTGTGTACAGCCGGGTTCCAGCACCGCAGGGCCGCGCGTGCGCTCTGTGTACAGCCGGGATCCAGCACCGCAGGGCCGCGCGTGCACTCTGTGTACAGCCGGGATCCAGCACTGCAGGACCGCGCGTGCGCTCCATGTACAGCCGGGTTCCAGCACTGCAGGGCCGCGCGTGCGCTCTGTGTACAGCCGGGATCCAGCACTGCAGGGCCGCGCGTGCGCTCTGTGTACAGCCGGGTTCCAGCACTGCAGGACCGCGCGTGCGCTCTGTGTACAGCCGGGTTCCAGCACTGCAGGGCCGCGCGTGCGCTCTGTGTACAGCCGGGTTCCAGCACTGCAGGACCGCGCGTGCGCTCTGTGTACAGCCGGGTTCCAGCACTGCAGGGCCGCGCGTGCGCTCTGTGTACAGCCGGGATCCAGCACTGCAGGACCGCGCGTGTGCTCTGTGTACAGCCGGGATCCAGCACTGCAGGACCGCGCGTGCGCTCTGTGTACAGCCGGGTTCCAGCACTGCAGGGCCGCGCGTGCGCTCTGTGTACAGCCGGGTTCCAGCACTGCAGGGCCGCGCGTGCGCTCTGTGTACAGCCGGGATCCAGCACCGCAGGACCGCGCGTGCGCTCTGTACAGCCGGGATCCAGCACTGCAGGGCCGCGCGTGCGCTCTGTGTACAGCCGGGTTCCAGCACCGCAGGACCGCGCATGCACTCTGTGTACAGCCGGGATCCAGCACTGCAGGGCCGCGCGTGCGCTCAATGTACAGCGGGGATCCAGCACTGCAGGGCCGCGCGTGCGCTCTGTGTACAGCCGGGATCCAGCACTGCAGGACCGCGCGTGCGCTCTGTGTACAGCCGGGTTCCAGCACCGCAGGGCCGCGCGTGCGCTCTGTGTACAGCCGGGTTCCAGCACTGCAGGACCGCGCGTGCGCTCTGTGTACAGCCGGGTTCCAGCACTGCATGGCCGCGCGTGCGCTCTGTGTACAGCCGGGTTCCAGCACTGCAGGACCGCGCGTGTGCTCTGTGTACAGCCGGGTTCCAGCACTGCAGGGCCGCGCGTGCGCTCTGTGTACAGCCGGGTTCCAGCACTGCAGGACCGCGCGTGCGCTCTGTGTACAGCCGGGTTCCAGCACTGCAGGGCCGCGCGTGCGCTCTGTGTACAGCCGGGATCCAGCACTGCAGGGCCGCGCGTGCGCTCTGTGTACAGCCGGGTTCCAGCACTGCAGGACCGCGCGTGCGCTCTGTGTACAGCCGGGTTCCAGCACTGCATGGCCGCGCGTGCGCTCTGTGTACAGCCGGGTTCCAGCACTGCAGGACCGCGCGTGTGCTCTGTGTACAGCCGGGTTCCAGCACTGCAGGGCCGCGCGTGCGCTCTGTGTACAGCCGGGTTCCAGCACTGCAGGACCGCGCGTGCGCTCTGTGTACAGCCGGGTTCCAGCACTGCAGGGCCGCGCGTGCGCTCTGTGTACAGCCGGGATCCAGCACTGCAGGGCCGCGCGTGCGCTCTGTGTACAGCCGGGTTCCAGCACTGCAGGACCGCGCGTGCGCTCTGTGTACAGCCGGGATCCAGCACTGCAGGGCCGCGCGTGCGCTCTGTGTACAGCCGGGATCCAGCACTGCAGGGCCGCGCGTGCGCTCTGTGTACAGCCGGGTTCCAGCACCGCAGGACCGCGCGTGCGCTCTGTGTACAGCCGGGTTCCAGCACTGCAGGGCCGCGCGTGCGCTCTGTGTACAGCCGGGATCCAGCACTGCAGGGCCGCGCGTGCGCTCTGTGTACAGCCGGGATCCAGCACTGCAGGGCCGCGCGTGCGCTCTGTGTACAGCCGGGTTCCAGCACCGCAGGGCCGCGCGTGCGCTCTGTGTACAGCTGGGATCAAGCACTGCAGGGCCGCGCGTGCGCTCTGTGTACAGCCGGGATCCAGCACCGCAGGGCCGCGCGTGCGCTCTGTGTACAGCCGGGATCCAGCACTGCAGGGCCGCGCGTGCGCTCTGTGTACAGCCGGGTTCCAGCACTGCAGGACCGCGCGTGCGCTCTGTGTACAGCCGGGTTCCAGCACCGCAGGGCCGCGCGTGCGCTCTGTGTACAGCCGGGATCCAGCACTGCAGGGCCGCGCGTGCGCTCTGTGTACAGCCGGGTTCCAGCACTGCAGGGCCGCGCGTGCGCTCTGTGTACAGCCGGGTTCCAGCACTGCAGGGCCGCGTGTGCGCTCTGTGTACAGCCGGGTTCCAGCACTGCAGGACCGCGCGTGCGCTCTGTGTACAGCCGGGTTCCAGCACTGCAGGACCGCGCGTGCGCTCTGTGTACAGCCGGGATCCAGCACTGCAGGGCCGCGCGTGCGCTCTGTGTACAGCCGGGATCCAGCACTGCAGGGCCGCGCGTGCGCTCTGTGTACAGCAGGGTTCCAGCACTGCAGGGCCGCGCGTGCGCTCTATGTACAGCAGGGTTCCAGCACCGCAGGGCCGCGCGTGCGCTCTGTGTACAGCCGGGTTCCAGCACCGCAGGACCGCGCGTGCGCTCTGTGTACAGCCGGGATCCAGCACTGCAGGACCGCGCGTGCGCTCTGTGTACAGCCGGGTTCCAGCACCGCAGGACCGCGCGTGCGCTCTGTGTACAGCCGGGATCCAGCACTGCAGGGCCGCGCGTGCGCTCTGTGTACAGCCGGGTTCCAGCACTGCAGGACCGCGCGTGCGCTCTGTGTACAGCCGGGTTCCAGCACTGCAGGGCCGCGCGTGCGCTCTGTGTACAGCCGGGTTCCAGCACTGCAGGGCCGCGCGTGCGCTCTGTGTACAGCCGGGTTCCAGCACTGCAGGACCGCGCGTGCGCTCTGTGTACAGCCGGGTTCCAGCACTGCAGGGCCGCGCGTGCGCTCTGTGTACAGCCGGGATCCAGCACTGCAGGGCCGCGCGTGCGCTCTGTGTACAGCCGGGATCCAGCACTGCAGGGCCGCGCGTGCGCTCTGTGTACAGCCGGGATCCAGCACTGCAGGACCGCACGTGCGCTCTGTGTACAGCCGGGTTCCAGCACTGCAGGGCCGCGCGTGCGCTCTGTGTACAGCCGGGATCCAGCACTGCAGGACCGCGCGTGCGCTCTGTGTACAGCCGGGTTCCAGCACTGCAGGGCAGCGCGTGCGCTCTGTGTACAGCCGGGTTCCAGTACTGCAGGGCCGCGCGTGCGCTCTGTGTACAGCCGGGATCCAGCACTGCAGGGCCGCGCGTGCGCTCTGTGTACAGCCGGGATCCAGCACTGCAGGACCGCGCGTGCGCTCTGTGTACAGCCGGGATCCAGCACTGCAGGGCCGCGCGTGCGCTCTGTGTACAGCCGGGATCCAGCACTGCAGGGCCGCGCGTGCGCTCTGTGTACAGCCGGGATCCAGCACTGCAGGGCCGCGCGTGCGCTCTGTGTACAGCCGGGTTCCAGCACTGCAGGGCCGCGCGTGCGCTCTGTGTACAGCCGGGTTCCAGCACTGCAGGACCGCGCGTGCGCTCTGTGTACAGCCGGGTTCCAGCACCGCAGGGCCGCGCGTGCGCTCTGTGTACAGCCGGGATCCAGCACTGCAGGGCCGCGCGTGCGCTCTGTGTACAGCCGGGTTCCAGCACTGCAGGGCCGCGCGTGCGCTCTGTGTACAGCCGGGTTCCAGCACTGCAGGGCCGCGTGTGCGCTCTGTGTACAGCCGGGTTCCAGCACTGCAGGACCGCGCGTGCGCTCTGTGTACAGCCGGGTTCCAGCACTGCAGGACCGCGCGTGCGCTCTGTGTACAGCCGGGATCCAGCACTGCAGGGCCGCGCGTGCGCTCTGTGTACAGCCGGGATCCAGCACTGCAGGGCCGCGCGTGCGCTCTGTGTACAGCAGGGTTCCAGCACTGCAGGGCCGCGCGTGCGCTCTATGTACAGCAGGGTTCCAGCACCGCAGGGCCGCGCGTGCGCTCTGTGTACAGCCGGGTTCCAGCACCGCAGGACCGCGCGTGCGCTCTGTGTACAGCCGGGATCCAGCACTGCAGGACCGCGCGTGCGCTCTGTGTACAGCCGGGTTCCAGCACCGCAGGACCGCGCGTGCGCTCTGTGTACAGCCGGGATCCAGCACTGCAGGGCCGCGCGTGCGCTCTGTGTACAGCCGGGTTCCAGCACTGCAGGACCAGCCGGGATCCAGCACTGCAGGGCCGCGCGTGCGCTCTGTGTACAGCCGGGTTCCAGCACTGCAGGGCCGCTCGTGCGCTCTGTGTACAGCCGGGATCCAGCACTGCAGGGCCGCGCGTGCGCTCTGTGTACAGCCGGGATCCAGCACTGCAGGGACGCGCGTGCGCTCTGTGTACAGCCGGGTTCCAGCACCGCAGGGCCGCGCGTGCGCTCTGTGTACAGCCGGGATCCAGCACCGCAGGGCCGCGCGTGCGCTCTGTGTACAGCCGGGATCCAGCACCGCAGGGCCGCGCGTGCGCTCTGTGTACAGCCGGGTTCCAGCACCGCAGGGCCGCGCGTGCGCTCTGTGTACAGCCGGGTTCCAGCACTGCAGGGCCGCGCGTGCGCTCTGTGTACAGCCGGGTTCCAGCACTGCAGGGCCGCGCGTGCGCTCTGTGTACAGCCGGGTTCCAGCACCGCAGGACCGCGCATGCACTCTGTGTACAGCCGGGATCCAGCACTGCAGGGCCGCGCGTGCGCTCAATGTACAGCGGGGATCCAGCACTGCAGGGCCGCACGTGCGCTCTGTGTACAGCCGGGATCCAGCACTGCAGGACCGCGCGTGCGCTCTGTGTACAGCCGGGTTCCAGCACCGCAGGGCCGCGCGTGCGCTCTGTGTACAGCCGGGATCCAGCACTGCAGGACCGCGCGTGCGCTCTGTGTACAGCCGGGTTCCAGCACTGCAGGGCCGCGCGTGCGCTCTGTGTACAGCCGGGATCCAGCACTGCAGGGCCGCGCGTGCGCTCTGTGTACAGCCGGGCCAACACTGCAGGACCGCGCGTGCGCTCTGTGTACAGCCGGGTTCCAGCACTGCAGGGCCGCGCGTGCGCTCTGTGTACAGCCGGGTTCCAGCACTGCAGGGCCGCGCGTGCGCTCTGTGTACAGCCGGGATCCAGCACTGCAGGGCCGCGCGTGCGCTCTGTGTACAGCCGGGTTCCAGCACTGCAGGGCCGCGCGTGCGCTCTGTGTACAGCCGGGTTCCAGCACTGCAGGGCCGCGCGTGCGCTCTGTGTACAGCCGGGTTCCAGCACTGCAGGGCTGCGCGTGCGCTCTGTGTACAGCCGGGATCCAGCACTGCAGGGCCGCGCGTGCGCTCTGTGTACAGCCGGGATCCAGCACTGCAGGGCCGCGCGTGCGCTCTGTGTACAGCCGGGTTCCAGCACTGCAGGGCCGCGCGTGCGCTCTGTGTACAGCCGGGATCCAGCACTGCAGGACCGCGCGTGCGCTCTGTGTACAGCCGGGTTCCAGCACTGCAGGGCCGCGCGTGTGCTCTGTGTACAGCCGGGTTCCAGCACTGCAGGGCCGCGCGTGCGCTCTGTGTACAGCCGGGATCCAGCACTGCAGGACCGCGCGTGCGCTCTGTGTACAGCCGGGTTCCAGCACTGCAGGACCGCGCGTGCGCTCTGTGTACAGCTGGGATCCAGCACTGCAGGGCCGCGCGTGCGCTCTGTGTACAGCCGGGTTCCAGCACCGCAGGACCGCGCGTGCGCTCTGTGTTCAGCCGGGTTCCAGCACTGCAGGGCCGCGCGTGCGCTCTGTGTACAGCCGGGTTCCAGCACTGCAGGGCCGCGCGTGCGCTCTGTGTACAGCCGGGTTCCAGCACTGCAGGGCTGCGCGTGCGCTCTGTGTACAGCCGGGTTCCAGCACCGCAGGGCCGCGCGTGCGCTCTGTGTACAGCCGGGTTCCAGCACTGCAGGGCCGCGCGTGCGCTCTGTGTACAGCCGGGTTCCAGCACTGCAGGGCCGCGCGTGCGCTCTGTGTACAGCCGGGTTCCAGCACTGCAGGGCCGCGCGTGCGCTCTGTGTACAGCCGGGATCCAGCACTGCAGGACCGCGCGTGCGCTCTGTGTACAGCCGGGTTCCAGCACTGCAGGGCCGCGCGTGCGCTCTGTGTACAGCCGGGATCCAGCACTGCAGGGCCGCGCGTGCGCTCTGTGTACAGCCGGGCCAACACTGCAGGACCGCGCGTGCGCTCTGTGTACAGCCGGGTTCCAGCACTGCAGGGCCGCGCGTGCGCTCTGTGTACAGCCGGGTTCCAGCACTGCAGGACCGCGCGTGCGCTCTGTGTACAGCCGGGATCCAGCACTGCAGGGCCGCGCGTGCGCTCTGTGTACAGCCGGGTTCCAGCACTGCAGGGCCGCGCGTGCGCTCTGTGTACAGCCGGGTTCCAGCACTGAAGGGCCGCGCGTGCGCTCTGTGTACAGCCGGGTTCCAGCACTGCAGGGCTGCGCGTGCGCTCTGTGTACAGCCGGGATCCAGCACTGCAGGGCCGCGCGTGCGCTCTGTGTACAGCCGGGATCCAGCACTGCAGGGCCGCGCGTGCGCTCTGTGTACAGCCGGGTTCCAGCACTGCAGGGCCGCGCGTGCGCTCTGTGTACAGCCGGGATCCAGCACTGCAGGACCGCGCGTGCGCTCTGTGTACAGCCGGGTTCCAGCACTGCAGGGCCGCGCGTGTGCTCTGTGTACAGACGGGTTCCAGCACTGCAGGGCCGCGCGTGCGCTCTGTGTACAGCCGGGATCCAGCACTGCAGGACCGCGCGTGCGCTCTGTGTACAGCCGGGTTCCAGCACTGCAGGGCCGCGCGTGCGCTCTGTGTACAGCCGGGTTCCAGCACTGCAGGGCCGCGCGTGCGCTCTGTGTACAGCCGGGTTCCAGCACTGCAGGACCGCGCGTGCGCTCTGTGTACAGCTGGGATCCAGCACCGCAGGGCCGCGCGTGCGCTCTGTGTACAGCCGGGTTCCAGCACCTCAGGACCGCGCGTGCGCTCTGTGTACAGCCGGGTTCCAGCACTGCAGGGCCGCGCGTGCGCTCTGTGTACAGCCGGGTTCCAGCACTGCAGGGCCGCGCGTGCGCTCTGTGTACAGCCGGGTTCCAGCACTGCAGGGCCGCGCGTGCGCTCTGTGTACAGCCGGGATCCAGCACCGCAGGACCGCGCGTGCGCTCTGTGTACAGCCGGGTTCCAGCACCGCAGGACCGCGCGTGCGCTCTGTGTACAGCCGGGATCCAGCACTGCAGGACCGCGCGTGCGCTCTGTGTACAGCCGGGTTCCAGCACTGCAGGGCCGCGCGTGCGCTCTGTGTACAGCCGGGATCCAGCACTGCAGGGCCGCGCGAGCGCTCTGTGTACAGCCGGGTTCCAGCACCGCAGGACCGCGCGTGCGCTCTGTGTACAGCCGGGATCCAGCACTGCAGGGCCGCGCGTGCGCTCTGTGTACAGCCGGGTTCCAGCACTGCAGGGCCGCGCGTGCGCTCTGTGTACAGCCGGGTTCCAGCACCGCAGGGCCGCGCGTGCGCTCTGTGTACAGCCGGGTTCCAGCACTGCAGGGCCGCGCGTGCGCTCTGTGTACAGCCGGGTTCCAGCACTGCAGGGCCGCGCGTGCGCTCTGTGTACAGCCGGGAACCAGCACTGCAGGGCCGCGCGTGCGCTCTGTGTACAGCCGGGATCCAGCACTGCAGGGCCGCGCGTGCGCTCTGTGTACAGCCGGGATCCAGCACTGCAGGACCGCGCGTGCGCTCTGTGTACAGCCGGGTTCCAGCACTGCAGGACCGCGCGTGCGCTCTGTGTACAGCCGGGATCCAGCACTGCAGGACCGCGCGTGCGCTCTGTGTACAGCCGGGTTCCAGCACTGCAGGACCGCGCGAGCGCTCTGTGTACAGCCGGGTTCCAGCACTGCAGGACGGCGCGTGCGCTCTGTGTACAGCCGGGTTCCAGCACCGCAGGACCGCGCGTGCGCTCTGTGTACAGCCGGGTTCCAGCACTGCAGGGCCGCGCGTGCGCTCTGTGTACAGCCGGGTTCCAGCACTGCAGGACCGCGCGTGCGCTCTGTGTACAGCCGGGATCCAGCACTGCAGGGCCGCGCGTGCGCTCTGTGTACAGCCGGGATCCAGCACTGCAGGACCGCGCGTGCGCTCTGTGTACAGCCGGGATCCAGCACTGCAGGACCGCGCGTGCGCTCTGTGTACAGCCGGGTTCCAGCACTGCAGGACCGCGCGAGCGCTCTGTGTACAGCCGGGTTCCAGCACTGCAGGACCGCGCGTGCGCTCTGTGTACAGCCGGGTTCCAGCACCGCAGGACCGCGCGTGCGCTCTGTGTACAGCCGGGTTCCAGCACTGCAGGGCCGCGCGTGCGCTCTGTGTACAGCCGGGTTCCAGCACTGCAGGACCGCGCGTGCGCTCTGTGTACAGCCGGGATCCAGCACTGCAGGGCCGCGCGTGCGCTCTGTGTACAGCCGGGATCCAGCACTGCAGGACCGCGCGTGCGCTCTGTGTACAGCCGGGTTCCAGCACTGCAGGGCCGCGCGTGCGCTCTGTGTACAGCCGGGTTCCAGCACTGCAGGGCCGCGCGTGCGCTCTGTGTACAGCCGGGTTCCAGCACTGCAGGGCCGCGCGTGCGCTCTGTGTACAGCCGGGATCCAGCACTGCAGGACCGCGCGTGCGCTCTGTGTACAGCCGGGTTCCAGCACCGCAGGACCGCGCGTGCGCTCTGTGTACAGCCGGGATCCAGCACTGCAGGGCCGCGCGTGCGCTCTGTGTACAGCCGGGATCCAGCACTGCAGGGCCGCGCGTGCGCTCTGTGTACAGCCGGGTTCCAGCAATGCAGGACCGCGCGTGCGCTCTGTGTACAGCCGGGTTCCAGCACTGCAGGGCCGCGCGTGCGCTCTGTGTACAGCCGGGATCCAGCACTGCAGGGTCGCGCGTGCGCTCTGTGTACAGCCGGGATCCAGCACTGCAGGACCGCGCGTGCGCTCTGTGTACAGCCGGGATCCAGCACTGCAGGACCGCGCGTGCGCTCTGTGTACAGCCGGGTTCCAGCACTGCAGGACCGCGCGTGCGCTCTGTGTACAGCCGGGTTCCAGCACTGCAGGGCCGCGCGTGCGCTCTGTGTACAGCCGGGATCCAGCACTGCAGGGCCGCGCGTGCGCTCTGTGTACAGCCGGGTTCCAGCACTGCAGGACCGCGCGTGCGCTCTGTGTACAGCCGGGTTCCAGCACTGCAGGACCGCGCGTGCGCTCTGTGTACAGCCGGGTTCCAGCACTGCAGGACCGCGCGTGCGCTCTGTGTACAGCCGGGATCCAGCACCGCAGGGCCGCGAGTGCGCTCTGTGTACAGCCGGGATCCAGCACCGCAGGGCCGCGAGTGCGCTCTGTGTACAGCCGGGTTCCAGCACTGCAGGGCCGCGCGTGCGCTCTGTGTACAGCCGGGTTCCAGCACTGCAGGACCGCGCGTGCGCTCTGTGTACAGCCGGGTTCCAGCACTGCAGGGCCGCGCGTGCGCTCTGTGTACAGCCGGGTTCCAGCACCGCAGGGCCGCGAGTGCGCTCTGTGTACAGCCGGGTTCCAGCACTGCAGGACCGCGCGTGCGCTCTGTGTACAGCCGGGATCCAGCACCGCAGGGCCGCGCGTGCGCTCTGTGTACAGCCGGGTTCCAGCACTGCAGGACCGCGCGTGCGCTCTGTGTACAGCCGGGTTCCAGCACTGCAGGGCCGCGCGTGCGCTCTGTGTACAGCCGGGATCCAGCACTGCAGGGTCGCGCGTGCGCTCTGTGTACAGCCGGGATCCAGCACTGCAGGGCCGCGCGTGCGCTCTGTGTACAGCCGGGTTCCAGCACTGCAGGACCGCGCGTGCGCTCTGTGTACAGCCGGGTTCAAGCACTGCAGGGCCGCGCGTGCGCTCTGTGTACATCTGGGTTCAAGCACTGCAGGGTCGCGCGTGCGCTCTGTGTACAGCCGGGATCCAGCACCGCAGGACCGCGCGTGCGCTCTGTGTACAGCCGGGATCCAGCACCGCAGGGCCGCGCGTGCGCTCTGTGTACAGCCGGGTTCCAGCACCGCAGGGTCGCGCGTGCGCTCTGTGTACAGACGGGTTCCAGCACTGCAGGACCGCGCGTGCGCTATGTGTACAGCCGGGTTTCAGCACTGCAGGGCCGCGCGTGCGCTCTGTGTACAGCCGGGTTCCAGCACTGCAGGATCGCGCGTGCGCTCTGTGTACAGCCGGGTTCCAGCACCGCAGGACCGCGCGTGCGCTCTGTGTACAGCCGGGTTCAAGCACTGCAGGGTCGCGCGTGCGCTCTGTGTACAGCCGAGTTCAAGCACTGCAGGACCGCGCGTGCGCTGTGTGTACAGCCGGGTTCCAGCACTGCAGGACCGCGCGTGCGCTCTGTGTACAGCCGGGATCCAGCACTGCAGGACCGCGCGTGCGCTCTGTGTACAGCCGTGTTCCAGCACTGCAGGGCCGCGCGTGCGCTCTGTGTACAGCCGGGTTCAAGCACTGCAGGACCGCGCGTGCACTCTGTGTACAGCCGGGATCCAGCACTGCAGGACCGCGAGTGCGCTCTGTGTACAGCCGGGATCCAGCACTGCAGGACCGCGAGTGCGCTCTGTGTACAGCCGGGATCCAGCACCGCAGGACCGCGCGTGCGCTCTGTGTACAGCCGGGATCCAGCACCGCAGGGCCGCGCGTGCGCTCTGTGTACAGCCGGGATCCAGCACTGCAGGACCGCGCGTGCGCTCTGTGTACAGCCGGGATCCAGCACCGCAGGACCGCGCGTGCGCTCTGTGTACAGCCGGGATCCAGCACCGCAGGGCCGCGCGTGCGCTCTGTGTACAGCCGGGTTCCAGCACCGCAGGGTCGCGCGTGCGCTCTGTGTACAGACGGGTTCCAGCACTGCAGGACCGCGCGTGCGCTATGTGTACAGCCGGGTTTCAGCACTGCAGGGCCGCGCGTGCGCTCTGTGTACAGCCGGGTTCCAGCACTGCAGGATCGCGCGTGCGCTCTGTGTACAGCCGGGTTCCAGCACCGCAGGACCGCGCGTGCGCTCTGTGTACAGCCGGGATCCAGCACTGCAGGGCCGCGCGTGCGCTCTGTGTACAGCCGGGTTCCAGCACTGCAGGGCCGCGCGTGCGCTCTGTGTACAGCCGGGTTCCAGCACTGCAGGGCCGCGCGTGCGCTCTGTGTACAGCCGGGATCCAGCACCGCAGGACCGCGCGTGCGCTCTGTGTACAGCCGGGTTCCAGCACTGCAGGGCCGCGCGTGCGCTCTGTGTACAGCCGGGTTCCAGTACTGCAGGGCCGCGCGTGCGCCCTGCGTACAGCCGGGTTCCAGCACTGCAGGACCGCGCGTGCGCTCTGTGTACAGCCGGGATCCAGCACTGCAGGGCCGCGCGTGCGCTCTGTGTACAGCCGGGATCCAGCACTGCAGGACCGCGCGTGCGCTCTGTGTACAGCCGGGATCCAGCACTGCAGGGCCGCGCGTGCGCTCTGTGTACAGCCGGGATCCAGCACCGCAGGACCGCGCGTGCGCTCTGTGTACAGCCGGGTTCCAGCACTGCAGGGCCGCGCGTGCGCTCTGTGTACAGCCGGGTTCCAGCACTGCAGGACCGCGCGTGCGCTCTGTGTGCAGCCGGGTTCCAGCACTGCAGGGCCGCGTGTGCGCTCTGTGTACAGCCGGGTTCCAGCACCGCAGGGCCGCGCGTGCGCTCTGTGTACAGCCGGGTTCCAGCACTGCAGGGCCGCGTGTGCGCTCTGTGTACAGCCGGGATCCAGCACTGCAGGACCGCGCGTGCGCTCTGTGTACAGCCGGGTTCCAGCACTGCAGGGCCGCGCGTGCGCTCTGTGTACAGCCGGGTTCCAGTACTGCAGGGCCGCACGTGCGCTCTGTGTACAGCCGGGTTCCAGCACTGCAGGGCCGCGCGTGCGCTCTGTGTACAGCCGGGTTCCAGCACTGCAGGGTCGCGCGTGCGCTCTGTGTACAGCCGGGTTCCAGCACCGCAGGGCCGTGCGTGCGCTCTGTGTACAGCCGGGTTCCAGCACTGCAGGGCCGCGCGTGCGCTCTGTGTACAGCCGGGTTCCAGCACCGCAGGGCCGCGCGTGCCGGGATCCAGCACTGCAGGGCTGCGCGTGCGCTCTGTGTACAGCCGGGTTCCAGCACTGCAGGACCGCGCGTGCGCTCTGTGTACAGCCGGGTTCCAGCACTGCAGGGCCGCGCGTGCGCTCTGTGTACAGCCGGGTTCCAGCACCGCAGGGCCGCGCGTGCACTCTGTGTACAGCCGGGTTCCAGCACCGCAGGGCCGCGCGTGTGCTCTGTGTACAGCCGGGATCCAGCACCGCAGGGCCGCGCGTGCGCTCTGTGTACAGCCGGGTTCCAGCACTGCAGGACCGCGCGTGCGCTCTGTGTACAGCCGGGATCCAGCACTGCAGGGCCGCGCGTGAGCTCTGTGTACAGCCGGGATCCAGCACTGCAGGGCCGCGCGTGAGCTCTGTGTACAGCCGGGATCCAGCACTGCAGGGCCACGCGTGCGCTCTGTGTACAGCCGGGTTCCAGCACTGCAGGGCCGCGCGTGCGCTCTGTGTACAGCCGGGTTCCAGCACTGCAGGGCCGCGCGTGAGCTCTGTGTACAGCCGGGATCCAGCACTGCAGGGCCGCGCGTGCGCTCTGTGTACAGACGGGATCCAGCACTGCAGGACCGCGCATGCGCTCTGTGTACAGCCGGGTTCCAGCACTGCAGGGCCGCGCGTGCGCTCTGTGTACAGACGGGATCCAGCACTGCAGGACCGCGCGTGCGCTCTGTGTACAGCCGGGATCCAGCACTGCAGGGCCGCGCGTGCGCTCTGTGTACAGACGGGATCCAGCACTGCAGGGCCGCGCGTGCGCTCTGTGTACAGCCGGGTTCCAGCACTGCAGGGCCGCGCATGCGCTCTGTGTACAGCCGGGATGCAGGGCCGCGCGTGCGCTCTGTGTACAGCCGGGTTCCAGCACCGCAGGGCCGCGCGTGCGCTCTGTGTACAGCTGGGTTCCAGCACTGCAGGGCCGCGCATGCGCTCTGTGTACAGCCGGGTTCCAGCACTGCAGGGCCGCGCGTGCGCTCTGTGTACAGCCGGGATCCAGCACTGCAGGACCGCGCGTGCGCTCTGTGTACAGCCGGGATCCAGCACTGCAGGACCGCGCGTGCGCTCTGTGTACAGCCGGGATCCAGCACCGCAGGACCGCGCATGCGCTCTGTGTACAGCCGGGTTCCAGCACTGCAGTACCGCGCGTGCGCTCTGTGTACAGCCGGGTTCCAGCACTGCAGGGCCGCGCGTGTGCTCTGTGTACAGCCGGGATCCAGCACTGCAGGGCCGCGCGTGCGCTCTGTGTACAGCCGGGTTCCAGCACTGCAGGGCCGCGCATGCGCTCTGTGTACAGCCGGGATCCAGCACTGCAGGGCCGCGCGTGCGCTCTGTGTACAGCCGGGTTCCAGCACTGCAGGGCCGCGCGTGCGCTCTGTGTACAGCCGGGATCCAGCACTGCAGGGCCGCGCGTGCGCTCTGTGTACAGCCGGGTTCCAGCACTGCAGGGCCGCGCGTGCGCTCTGTGTACAGCCGGGTTCCAGCACCGCAGGGCCGCGCGTGCGCTCTGTGTACAGCCAGGTTCCAGCACTGCAGGACCGCGCGTGCGCTCTGTGTACAGCCGGGTTCCAGCACTGCAGGGCCGCGCGTGCGCTCTGTGTACAGCCGGGTTCCAGCACCGCAGGGCCGCGCGTGCGCTCTGTGTACAGCCGGGTTCCAGCACTGCAGGACCGTGCGTGCGCTCTGTGTACAGCCGGGTTCCAGCACTGCAGGGCCGCGCGTGCGCTCTGTGTACAGCCGGGTTCCAGCACTGCAGGGCCGCGCGTGCGCTCTGTGTACAGCCAGGTTCCAGCACTGCAGGACCGCGCGTGCGCTCTGTGTACAGCCGGGTTCCAGCACTGCAGGGCCGCGCGTGCGCTCTGTGTACAGCCGGGTTCCAGCACTGCAGGGCCGCGCGTGCGCTCTGTGTACAGCCGGGATCCAGCACTGCAGGACCGCGCGTGCGCTCTGTGTACAGCCGGGTTCCAGCACCGCAGGGCCGCGCGTGCGCTCTGTGTACAGCCGGGATCCAGCACTGCAGGGCCGCGCGTGCGCTCTGTGTACAGCCGGGATCCAGCACTGCAGGGCCACGCGTGCGCTCTGTGTACAGCCGGGTTCCAGCACTGCAGGACCGTGCGTGCGCTCTGTGTACAGCCGGGTTCCAGCACTGCAGGGCCACGCGTGCGCTCTGTGTACAGCCGGGTTCCAGCACTGCAGGACCGTGCGTGCGCTCTGTGTACAGCCGGGTTCCAGCACTGCAGGGCTGCGCTTGCGCTCTGTGTACAGCCGGGATCCAGCACTGCAGGGCCGCGCGTGCGCTCTGTGTACAGCCGGGTTCCAGCACTGCAGGGCCGCGCGTGCGCTCTGTGTACAGCCGGGTTCCACCCCTGCAGGACCGCGCGTGCGCTCTGTGTACAGCCGGGTTCCAGCACTGCAGGGCCGCGCGTGCGCTCTGTGTACAGCCGGGTTCCAGCACTGCAGGGCCGCGCGTGCGCTCTGTGTACAGCCGTGTTCCAGCACTGCAGGGCCGCGCGTGCGCTCTGTGTACAGCCGGGTTCCAGCACTGCAGGGCCGCGCGTGCGCTCTGTGTACAGCCGGGTTCCAGCACCGCAGGACCGCGCGTGCGCTCTGTGTACAGCCGGGTTCCAGCACCGCAGGGCCGCGCGTGCGCTCTGTGTACAGCCGGGTTCCAGCACTGCAGGGCCGCGCGTGCGCTCTGTGTACAGCCGGGATCCAGCACTGCAGTGCCGCGCGTGCGCTCTGTGTACAGCCGGGTTCCAGCACTGCAGGACCGCGCGTGCGCTCTGTGTACAGCCGAGATCCAGCACCGCAGGACTGCGCGTGCGCTCTGTGTACAGCCGGGATCCAGCACTGCAGGACCGCGCGTGCGCTCTGTGTACAGCCGGGATCCAGCACTGCAGGACCGCGCGTGCGCTCTGTGTACAGCCGGGTTCCAGCACTGCAGGGCCGCGCGTGCGCTCTGTGTACAGCCGGGTTCCAGCACTGCAGGGCCGCGCGTGCGCTCTGTGTACAGCCGGGATCCAGCACTGCAGTGCCGCGCGTGCGCTCTGTGTACAGCCGGGATCCAGCACTGCAGGACTGCGCGTGCGCTCTGTGTACAGCCGGGTTCCAGCACCGCAGGGCCGCGCATGCGCTCTGTGTACAGCCGGGTTCCAGCACTGCAGGGCCGCGCGAGCGCTCTGTGTACAGCCGGGTTCCAGCACCGCAGGACCGCGCGTGCGCTCTGTGTACAGCCGGGATCCAGCACTGCAGGACCGCGCGTGCGCTCTGTGTACAGCCGGGATCCAGCACTGCAGGACCGCGCGTGCGCTCTGTGTACAGCCGGGTTCAAGCACTGCAGGGTCGCGCGTGCGCTCTGTGTACAGCCGAGTTCAAGCACTGCAGGACCGCGCGTGCGCTGTGTGTACAGCCGGGTTCCAGCACTGCAGGACCGCGCGTGCGCTCTGTGTACAGCCGGGATCCAGCACTGCAGGACCGCGCGTGCGCTCTGTGTACAGCCGTGTTCCAGCACTGCAGGGCCGCGCGTGCGCTCTGTGTACAGCCGGGTTCAAGCACTGCAGGACCGCGCGTGCACTCTGTGTACAGCCGGGATCCAGCACTGCAGGACCGCGAGTGCGCTCTGTGTACAGCCGGGATCCAGCACTGCAGGACCGCGAGTGCGCTCTGTGTACAGCCGGGATCCAGCACCGCAGGACCGCGCGTGCGCTCTGTGTACAGCCGGGATCCAGCACCGCAGGGCCGCGCGTGCGCTCTGTGTACAGCCGGGATCCAGCACTGCAGGACCGCGCGTGCGCTCTGTGTACAGCCGGGATCCAGCACCGCAGGACCGCGCGTGCGCTCTGTGTACAGCCGGGATCCAGCACCGCAGGGCCGCGCGTGCGCTCTGTGTACAGCCGGGTTCCAGCACCGCAGGGTCGCGCGTGCGCTCTGTGTACAGACGGGTTCCAGCACTGCAGGACCGCGCGTGCGCTATGTGTACAGCCGGGTTTCAGCACTGCAGGGCCGCGCGTGCGCTCTGTGTACAGCCGGGTTCCAGCACTGCAGGATCGCGCGTGCGCTCTGTGTACAGCCGGGTTCCAGCACCGCAGGACCGCGCGTGCGCTCTGTGTACAGCCGGGATCCAGCACTGCAGGGCCGCGCGTGCGCTCTGTGTACAGCCGGGTTCCAGCACTGCAGGGCCGCGCGTGCGCTCTGTGTACAGCCGGGTTCCAGCACTGCAGGGCCGCGCGTGCGCTCTGTGTACAGCCGGGATCCAGCACCGCAGGACCGCGCGTGCGCTCTGTGTACAGCCGGGTTCCAGCACTGCAGGGCCGCGCGTGCGCTCTGTGTACAGCCGGGTTCCAGTACTGCAGGGCCGCGCGTGCGCCCTGCGTACAGCCGGGTTCCAGCACTGCAGGACCGCGCGTGCGCTCTGTGTACAGCCGGGATCCAGCACTGCAGGGCCGCGCGTGCGCTCTGTGTACAGCCGGGATCCAGCACTGCAGGACCGCGCGTGCGCTCTGTGTACAGCCGGGATCCAGCACTGCAGGGCCGCGCGTGCGCTCTGTGTACAGCCGGGATCCAGCACCGCAGGACCGCGCGTGCGCTCTGTGTACAGCCGGGTTCCAGCACTGCAGGGCCGCGCGTGCGCTCTGTGTACAGCCGGGTTCCAGCACTGCAGGACCGCGCGTGCGCTCTGTGTGCAGCCGGGTTCCAGCACTGCAGGGCCGCGTGTGCGCTCTGTGTACAGCCGGGTTCCAGCACCGCAGGGCCGCGCGTGCGCTCTGTGTACAGCCGGGTTCCAGCACTGCAGGGCCGCGTGTGCGCTCTGTGTACAGCCGGGATCCAGCACTGCAGGACCGCGCGTGCGCTCTGTGTACAGCCGGGTTCCAGCACTGCAGGGCCGCGCGTGCGCTCTGTGTACAGCCGGGTTCCAGTACTGCAGGGCCGCACGTGCGCTCTGTGTACAGCCGGGTTCCAGCACTGCAGGGCCGCGCGTGCGCTCTGTGTACAGCCGGGATCCAGCACTGCAGGGTCGCGCGTGCGCTCTGTGTACAGCCGGGTTCCAGCACCGCAGGGCCGTGCGTGCGCTCTGTGTACAGCCGGGTTCCAGCACTGCAGGGCCGCGCGTGCGCTCTGTGTACAGCCGGGTTCCAGCACCGCAGGGCCGCGCGTGCCGGGATCCAGCACTGCAGGGCTGCGCGTGCGCTCTGTGTACAGCCGGGTTCCAGCACTGCAGGACCGCGCGTGCGCTCTGTGTACAGCCGGGTTCCAGCACTGCAGGGCCGCGCGTGCGCTCTGTGTACAGCCGGGTTCCAGCACCGCAGGGCCGCGCGTGCACTCTGTGTACAGCCGGGTTCCAGCACCGCAGGGCCGCGCGTGTGCTCTGTGTACAGCCGGGATCCAGCACCGCAGGGCCGCGCGTGCGCTCTGTGTACAGCCGGGTTCCAGCACTGCAGGACCGCGCGTGCGCTCTGTGTACAGCCGGGATCCAGCACTGCAGGGCCGCGCGTGAGCTCTGTGTACAGCCGGGATCCAGCACTGCAGGGCCGCGCGTGAGCTCTGTGTACAGCCGGGATCCAGCACTGCAGGGCCACGCGTGCGCTCTGTGTACAGCCGGGTTCCAGCACTGCAGGGCCGCGCGTGCGCTCTGTGTACAGCCGGGTTCCAGCACTGCAGGGCCGCGCGTGAGCTCTGTGTACAGCCGGGATCCAGCACTGCAGGGCCGCGCGTGCGCTCTGTGTACAGACGGGATCCAGCACTGCAGGACCGCGCATGCGCTCTGTGTACAGCCGGGTTCCAGCACTGCAGGGCCGCGCGTGCGCTCTGTGTACAGACGGGATCCAGCACTGCAGGACCGCGCGTGCGCTCTGTGTACAGCCGGGATCCAGCACTGCAGGGCCGCGCGTGCGCTCTGTGTACAGACGAGATCCAGCACTGCAGGGCCGCGCGTGCGCTCTGTGTACAGCCGGGTTCCAGCACTGCAGGGCCGCGCATGCGCTCTGTGTACAGCCGGGATGCAGGGCCGCGCGTGCGCTCTGTGTACAGCCGGGTTCCAGCACCGCAGGGCCGCGCGTGCGCTCTGTGTACAGCTGGGTTCCAGCACTGCAGGGCCGCGCATGCGCTCTGTGTACAGCCGGGTTCCAGCACTGCAGGGCCGCGCGTGCGCTCTGTGTACAGCCGGGATCCAGCACTGCAGGACCGCGCGTGCGCTCTGTGTACAGCCGGGATCCAGCACTGCAGGAACGCGCGTGCGCTCTGTGTACAGCCGGGATCCAGCACCGCAGGACCGCGCATGCGCTCTGTGTACAGCCGGGTTCCAGCACTGCAGTACCGCGCGTGCGCTCTGTGTACAGCCGGGTTCCAGCACTGCAGGGCCGCGTGTGCGCTCTGTGTACAGCCGGGATCCAGCACTGCAGGACCGCGCGTGCGCTCTGTGTACAGCCGGGTTCCAGCACTGCAGGGCCGCGCGTGCGCTCTGTGTACAGCCGGGTTCCAGTACTGCAGGGCCGCACGTGCGCTCTGTGTACAGCCGGGTTCCAGCACTGCAGGGCCGCGCGTGCGCTCTGTGTACAGCCGGGATCCAGCACTGCAGGGTCGCGCGTGCGCTCTGTGTACAGCCGGGTTCCAGCACCGCAGGGCCGTGCGTGCGCTCTGTGTACAGCCGGGTTCCAGCACTGCAGGGCCGCGCGTGCGCTCTGTGTACAGCCGGGTTCCAGCACCGCAGGGCCGCGCGTGCCGGGATCCAGCACTGCAGGGCTGCGCGTGCGCTCTGTGTACAGCCGGGTTCCAGCACTGCAGGACCGCGCGTGCGCTCTGTGTACAGCCGGGTTCCAGCACTGCAGGGCCGCGCGTGCGCTCTGTGTACAGCCGGGTTCCAGCACCGCAGGGCCGCGCGTGCACTCTGTGTACAGCCGGGTTCCAGCACCGCAGGGCCGCGCGTGTGCTCTGTGTACAGCCGGGATCCAGCACCGCAGGGCCGCGCGTGCGCTCTGTGTACAGCCGGGTTCCAGCACTGCAGGGCCGCGCGTGCGCTCTGTGTACAGCCGGGTTCCAGCACTGCAGGGCCGCGCGTGAGCTCTGTGTACAGCCGGGATCCAGCACTGCAGGGCCGCGCGTGCGCTCTGTGTACAGACGGGATCCAGCACTGCAGGACCGCGCATGCGCTCTGTGTACAGCCGGGTTCCAGCACTGCAGGGCCGCGCGTGCGCTCTGTGTACAGACGGGATCCAGCACTGCAGGACCGCGCGTGCGCTCTGTGTACAGCCGGGATCCAGCACTGCAGGGCCGCGCGTGCGCTCTGTGTACAGACGGGATCCAGCACTGCAGGGCCGCGCGTGCGCTCTGTGTACAGCCGGGTTCCAGCACTGCAGGGCCGCGCATGCGCTCTGTGTACAGCCGGGATGCAGGGCCGCGCGTGCGCTCTGTGTACAGCCGGGTTCCAGCACCGCAGGGCCGCGCGTGCGCTCTGTGTACAGCTGGGTTCCAGCACTGCAGGGCCGCGCATGCGCTCTGTGTACAGCCGGGTTCCAGCACTGCAGGGCCGCGCGTGCGCTCTGTGTACAGCCGGGATCCAGCACTGCAGGACCGCGCGTGCGCTCTGTGTACAGCCGGGATCCAGCACTGCAGGACCGCGCGTGCGCTCTGTGTACAGCCGGGATCCAGCACCGCAGGACCGCGCATGCGCTCTGTGTACAGCCGGGTTCCAGCACTGCAGTACCGCGCGTGCGCTCTGTGTACAGCCGGGTTCCAGCACTGCAGGGCCGCGCGTGTGCTCTGTGTACAGCCGGGATCCAGCACTGCAGGGCCGCGCGTGCGCTCTGTGTACAGCCGGGTTCCAGCACTGCAGGGCCGCGCATGCGCTCTGTGTACAGCCGGGATCCAGCACTGCAGGGCCGCGCGTGCGCTCTGTGTACAGCCGGGTTCCAGCACTGCAGGGCCGCGCGTGCGCTCTGTGTACAGCCGGGATCCAGCACTGCAGGGCCGCGCGTGCGCTCTGTGTACAGCCGGGTTCCAGCACTGCAGGGCCGCGCGTGCGCTCTGTGTACAGCCGGGTTCCAGCACCGCAGGGCCGCGCGTGCGCTCTGTGTACAGCCAGGTTCCAGCACTGCAGGACCGCGCGTGCGCTCTGTGTACAGCCGGGTTCCAGCACTGCAGGGCCGCGCGTGCGCTCTGTGTACAGCCGGGTTCCAGCACCGCAGGGCCGCGCGTGCGCTCTGTGTACAGCCGGGTTCCAGCACTGCAGGACCGTGCGTGCGCTCTGTGTACAGCCGGGTTCCAGCACTGCAGGGCCGCGCGTGCGCTCTGTGTACAGCCGGGTTCCAGCACTGCAGGGCCGCGCGTGCGCTCTGTGTACAGCCAGGTTCCAGCACTGCAGGACCGCGCGTGCGCTCTGTGTACAGCCGGGTTCCAGCACTGCAGGGCCGCGCGTGCGCTCTGTGTACAGCCGGGTTCCAGCACTGCAGGGCCGCGCGTGCGCTCTGTGTACAGCCGGGATCCAGCACTGCAGGACCGCGCGTGCGCTCTGTGTACAGCCGGGTTCCAGCACCGCAGGGCCGCGCGTGCGCTCTGTGTACAGCCGGGATCCAGCACTGCAGGGCCGCGCGTGCGCTCTGTGTACAGCCGGGATCCAGCACTGCAGGGCCGCGCGTGCGCTCTGTGTACAGCCGGGTTCCAGCACTGCAGGACCGTGCGTGCGCTCTGTGTACAGCCGGGTTCCAGCACTGCAGGGCCACGCGTGCGCTCTGTGTACAGCCGGGTTCCAGCACTGCAGGACCGTGCGTGCGCTCTGTGTACAGCCGGGTTCCAGCACTGCAGGGCTGCGCTTGCGCTCTGTGTACAGCCGGGATCCAGCACTGCAGGGCCGCGCGTGCGCTCTGTGTACAGCCGGGTTCCAGCACTGCAGGGCCGCGCGTGCGCTCTGTGTACAGCCGGGTTCCACCCCTGCAGGACCGCGCGTGCGCTCTGTGTACAGCCGGGTTCCAGCACTGCAGGGCCGCGCGTGCGCTCTGTGTACAGCCGGGTTCCAGCACTGCAGGGCCGCGCGTGCGCTCTGTGTACAGCCGTGTTCCAGCACTGCAGGGCCGCGCATGCGCTCTGTGTACAGCCGGGTTCCAGCACTGCAGGGCTGCGCGTGCGCTCTGTGTACAGCCGGGTTCCAGCACTGCAGGGCCGCGCGTGCGCTCTGTGTACAGCCGGGTTCCAGCACTGCAGGGCCGCGCGTGCGCTCTGTGTACAGCCGGGTTCCAGCACCGCAGGACCGCGCGTGCGCTCTGTGTACAGCCGGGTTCCAGCACCGCAGGGCCGCGCGTGCGCTCTGTGTACAGCCGGGTTCCAGCACCGCAGGGCCGCGCGTGCGCTCTGTGTACAGCCGGGTTCCAGCACTGCAGGGCCGCGCGTGCGCTCTGTGTACAGCCGGGATCCAGCACTGCAGTGCCGCGCGTGCGCTCTGTGTACAGCCGGGTTCCAGCACTGCAGGACCGCGCGTGCGCTCTGTGTACAGCCGAGATCCAGCACCGCAGGACTGCGCGTGCGCTCTGTGTACAGCCGGGATCCAGCACTGCAGGGCCGCGCGTGCGCTCTGTGTACAGCCGGGTTCCAGCACTGCAGGGCCGCGCGTGCGCTCTGTGTACAGCCGGGATCCAGCACTGCAGTGCCGCGCGTGCGCTCTGTGTACAGCCGGGATCCAGCACTGCAGGACTGCGCGTGCGCTCTGTGTACAGCCGGGTTCCAGCACCGCAGGGCCGCGCATGCGCTCTGTGTACAGCCGGGTTCCAGCACTGCAGGGCCGCGCGAGCGCTCTGTGTACAGCCGGGATCCAGCACTGCAGGACCGCGCGTGCGCTCTGTGTACAGCCGGGATCCAGCACTGCAGGACCGCGCGTGCGCTCTGTGTACAGCCGGGATCCAGCACTGCAGGGCCGCGCGTGTGCTCTGTGTACAGCCGGGATCCAGCACTGCAGGGCCGCGCGTGCCCTCTGTGTACAGCCGGGTTCCAGCACTGCAGGGCCGCGCGTGCGCTCTGTGTACAGCCGGGTTCCAGCACTGCAGGACCGCGCGTGTGCTCTGTGTACAGCCGGGATCCAGCACTGCAGGACCGCGCGTGCGCTCTGTGTACAGCCGGGATCCAGCACTGCAGGGCCGCGCGTGCGCTCTGTGTACAGCCGGGTTCCAGCACTGCAGGACCGCGCGTGTGCTCTGTGTACAGCCGGGATCCAGCACTGCAGGGCCGCGCGTGCGCTCTGTGTACAGCCGGGTTCCAGCACCGCAGGACCGCGCGTGCGCTCTGTGTACAGCCGGGTTCCAGCACTGCAGGGCCGCGCGTGCGCTCTGTGTACAGCCGGGTTCCAGCACTGCAGGGCCGCGCCTGCGCTCTGTGTACAGCCGGGTTCCAGCACTGCAGGGCCGCGAGTTCGCTCTGTGTACAGCCGGGATCCAGCACTGCAGGACCGCGCGTGCGCTCTGTGTACAGCCGGGATCCAGCACTGCAGGGCCGCGCGTGCGCTCTGTGTACAGCCGGGTTCCAGCACTGCAGGGCCGCGCGTGCGCTCTGTGTACAGCCGGGTTCCAGCACTGCAGGGCCGCGCGTGCGCTCTGTGTACAGCCGGGTTCCAGCACTGCAGGGCCGCGCGTGCGCTCTGTGTACAGCCGGGTACCAGCACTGCAGGGCCGCGAGTGCGCTCTGTGTACAGCCGGGATCCAGCACTGCAGGACCGCGCGTGAGCTATGTGTACAGCCGGGATCCAGCACTGCAGGGCCGCGCGTGCGCTCTGTGTACAGCCGGGTTCCAGCACTGCAGGGCCGCGCGTGCGCTCTGTGTACAGCCGGGTTCCAGCACTGCAGGGCCGCGCGTGCGCTCTGTGTACAGCCGGGATCCAGCACCGCAGGACCGCGCGTGCGCTCTGTGTACAGCCGGGATCCAGCACTGCAGGGCCGCGCGTGCGCTCTGTGTACAGCCGGGTTCCAGCACTGCAGGGCCGCGCGTGCGCTCTGTGTACAGCCGGGTTCCAGCACTGCAGGGCCGCGCGTGCGCTCTGTGTACAGCCGGGTTCCAGCACTGCAGGGCCGCGCGTGCGCTCTGTGTACAGCCGGGATCCAGCACTGCAGGGCCGCGCGTGTGCTCTGTGTACAGCCGGGTTCCAGCACTGCAGGGCCGCGCGTGCGCTCTGTGTACAGCCGGGTTCCAGCACTGCAGGGCCGCGCGTGTGCTCTGTGTACAGCCGGGTTCCAGCACTGCAGGGCCGCGCGTGCGCTCTGTGTACAGCCGGGTTCCAGCACCGCAGGGCCGCGCGTGCGCTCTGTGTACAGCCGGGTTCCAGCACTGCAGGACCGCGCGTGCGCTCTGTGTACAGCCGGGTTACAGCACTGCAGGGCCGCGCGTGCGCTCTGTGTACAGCCGGGTTCCAGCACTGCAGGACCGCGCGTGTGCTCTGTGTACAGCCGGGTTCCAGCACTGCAGGGCCGCGCGTGCGCTCTGTGTACAGCCGGGTTCCAGCACTGCAGGACCGCGCGTGCGCTCTGTGTACAGCCGGGTTCCAGCACTGCAGGGCCGCGCGTGCGCTCTGTGTACAGCCGGGTTCCAGCACTGCAGGGCCGCGCGTGCGCTCTGTGTACAGCCGGGTTCCAGCACTGCAGGGCCGCGCGTGCGCTCTGTGTACAGCCGGGTTCCAGCACTGCAGGGCCGCGTGTGCGCTCTGTGTACAGCCGGGTTCCAGCACTGCAGGACCGCGCGTGCGCTCTGTGTACAGCCGGGTTCCAGCACTGCAGGGCCGCGCGTGCGCTCTGTGTACAGCCGGGTTCCAGCACTGCAGGGCCGCGCGTGCGCTCTGTGTACAGCCGGGTTCCCGCACTGCAGGGCCGCGCGTGCGCTCTGTGTACCGTCGGGTTCCAGCACTGCAGGGCCGCGCGTGCGCTCTGTGTACCGTCGGGTTCCAGCACTGCAGGGCCGCGCGTGCGCTCTGTGTACAGCCAGGTTCCAGCAATGCAGGGCCGCGCGTGCGCTCTGTGTACAGCCGGGTTCCAGCACTGCAGGACCGCGCGTGCGCTCTGTGTACAGCCGGGTTCCAGCACTGCAGGACCGCGCGTGCGCTCTGTGTACAGCCGGGTTCCAGCACTGCAGGACCGCGCGTGCGCTCTGTGTACAGCCGGGTTCCAGCACTGCAGGACCGCGCGTGCGCTCTGTGTACAGCCGAGATCCAGCACCGCAGGGCCGCGCGTGCGCTCTGTGTACAGCCGGGTTCCAGCACTGCAGGACCGCGCGTGCGCTCTGTGTACAGCCGGGATCCAGCACTGCAGGGACGCGCGTGCGCTCTGTGTACAGCCGGGTTCCAGCACTGTAGGGCCGCGCGTGCGCTCTGTGTACAGCCGGGATCCAGCACTGCAGGGCCGCGCGTGCGCTCTGTGTACAGCCGGGTTCCAGCACTGCAGGGCCGCGCGTGCGCTCTGTGTACAGCCGGGTTCCAGCACTGCAGGGCCGCGCGTGCGCTCTGTGTACAGCCGGGTTCCAGCACTGCAGGGCCGCGCGTGCGCTCTGTGTACAGCCGGGATCCAGCACTGCAGGACCGCGCGTGCGCTCTGTGTACAGCCGGGTTCCAGCACCGCAGGGCCGCGCGTGCGCTCTGTGTACAGCCGGGTTCCAGCACCGCAGGGCCGCGCGTGCGCTCTGTGTACAGCCGGGTTCCAGCACCGCAGGGCCGCGCGTGCGCTCTGTGTACAGCCGGGTTCCAGCACCGCAGGGCCGCGCGTGCGCTCTGTGTACAGCCGGGTTCCAGCACTGCAGGACCGCGCGTGCGCTCTGTGTACAGCCGGGTTCCAGCACCGCAGGGCCGCGCGTGCGCTCTGTGTACAGCCGGGTTCCAGCACTGCAGGGCCGCGCGTGCGCTCTGTGTACAGCCGGGATCCAGCACTGCAGGACCGCTCGTGCGCTCTGTGTACAGCCGGGTTCCAGCACTGCAGGGCCGCGCGTGCGCTCTGTGTACAGCCGGGTTCCAGCACTGCAGGACCGCGCGTGCGCTCTGTGTACAGCCGGGTTCCAGCACTGCAGGACCGCGCGTGCGCTCTGTGTACAGCCGGGTTCCAGCACTGCAGGACCGCGCGTGCGCTCTGTGTACAACCGGGTTCCAGCACTGCAGGACCGCGCGTGCGCTCTGTGTACAGCCGGGATCCAGCACTGCAGGGCCGCGCGTGCGCTCTGTGTACAGCCGGGTTCCAGCACTGCAGGGCCGCGCGTGCGCTCTGTGTACAGCCGGGTTCCAGCACTGCAGGGCCGCGCGTGCGCTCTGTGTACAGCCGGGTTCCAGCACTGCAGGACCGCGCGTGCGCTCTGTGTACAGCCGGGTTCCAGCACTGCAGGGCCGCGCGTGCGCTCTGTGTACAGCCGGGATCCAGCACTGCAGGACCGCGCGTGCGCTCTGTGTACAGCCGGGTTCCAGCACCGCAGGGCCGCGCGTGCGCTCTGTGTACAGCCGGGTTCCAGCACCGCAGGGCCGCGCGTGCGCTCTGTGTACAGCCGGGTTCCAGCACCGCAGGGCCGCGCGTGCGCTCTGTGTACAGCCGGGTTCCAGCACCGCAGGGCCGCGCGTGCGCTCTGTGTACAGCCGGGTTCCAGCACTGCAGGACCGCGCGTGCGCTCTGTGTACAGCCGGGTTCCAGCACCGCAGGGCCGCGCGTGCGCTCTGTGTACAGCCGGGTTCCAGCACTGCAGGGCCGCGCGTGCGCTCTGTGTACAGCCGGGATCCAGCACTGCAGGACCGCGCGTGCGCTCTGTGTACAGCCGGGTTCCAGCACTGCAGGACCGCGCGTGCGCTCTGTGTACAGCCGGGTTCCAGCACTGCAGGACCGCGCGTGCGCTCTGTGTACAACCGGGTTCCAGCACTGCAGGACCGCGCGTGCGCTCTGTGTACAGCCGGGATCCAGCACTGCAGGGCCGCGCGTGCGCTCTGTGTACAGCCGGGTTCCAGCACTGCAGGACCGCGCGTGCGCTCTGTGTACAGCCGGGTTCCAGCACTGCAGGACCGCGCGTGCGCTCTGTGTACAGCCGGGTTCCAGCACTGCAGGACCGCGCGTGCGCTCTGTGTACAACCGGGTTCCAGCACTGCAGGACCGCGCGTGCGCTCTGTGTACAGCCGGGATCCAGCACTGCAGGGCCGCGCGTGCGCTCTGTGTACAGCCGGGTTCCAGCACTGCAGGGCCGCGCGTGCGCTCTGTGTACAGCCGGGTTCCAGCACTGCAGGGCCGCGCGTGCGCTCTGTGTACAGCCGGGTTCCAGCACTGCAGGACCGCGCGTGCGCTCTGTGTACAGCCGGGTTCCAGCACTGCAGGGCCGCGCGTGCGCTCTGTGTACAGCCGGGTTCCAGCACTGCAGGACCGCGCGTGCGCTCTGTGTACAGACGGGTTCCAGCACCGCAGGGCCGCGCGTGCGCTCTGTGTACAGCCGGGTTCCAGCACTGCAGGGCTCCGCGTGCGCTCTGTGTACAGCCGGGTTCCAGCACTGCAGGGCCGCGCGTGCGCTCTGTGTACAGCCGGGATCCAGCACTGCAGGGCCACGCGTGCGCTCTGTGTACAGCCGGGTTCCAGCACCGCAGGGCCGCGCGTGCGCTCTGTGTACAGCCGGGTTCCAGCACCGCAGGGCCGCGCGTGCGCTCTGTGTACAGCCGGGATCCAGCACCGCAGGGCCGCGCGTGCGCTCTGTGTACAGCCGGGATCCAGCACTGCAGGGCCGCGCGTGCGCTCTGTGTACAGCCGGGTTCCAGCACCGCAGGGCCGCGCGTGCGCTCTGTGTACAGCCGGGTTCCAGCACTGCAGGACCGCGCGTGCGCTCTGTGTACAGCCGGGATCCAGCACTGCAGGGCCGCGCGTGCGCTCTGTGTAAAGCCGGGTTCCAGCACTGCAGGGCCGCGCGTGCGCTCTGTGTACAGCCGGGATCCAGCACTACAGGACCGCGCGTGCGCTCTGTGTAAAGCCGGGATCCAGCACTGCAGGGCCGCGCGTGCGCTCTGTGTACAGCCGGGTTCCAGCACTGCAGGGCCGCGCGTGCGCTCTGTGTACAGCCGGGATCCAGCACTGCAGGACCGCGCGTGCGCTCTGTGTACAGCCGGGATCCAGCACTGCAGGGCCGCGCGTGCGCTCTGTGTACAGCCGGGATCCAGCACTGCAGGGCCGCGCGTGCGCTCTGTGTACAGCCGGGTTCCAGCACCGCAGGGCCGCGCGTGCGCTCTGTGTACAGCCGGGTTCCAGCACCGCAGGGCCGCGCGTGCGCTCTGTGTACAGCCGGGTTCCAGCACCGCAGGGCCGCGCGTGCGCTCTGTGTACAGCCGGGTTCCAGCACTGCAGGACCGCGCATGCGCTCTGTGTACAGCCGGGTTCCAGCACCGCAGGGCCGCGCGTGTGCTCTGTGTACAGCCGGGTTCCAGCACCGCAGGGCCGCGCGTGCGCTCTGTGTACAGCCGGGTTCCAGCACTGCAGGGCCGCGCGTGCGCTCTGTGTACAGCCGGGTTCCAGCACTGCAGGACCGTGCGTGCGCTCTGTGTACAGCCGGGTTCCAGCACTGCAGGGCCGCGCGTGCGCTCTGTGTACAGCCGGGTTCCAGCACTGCAGGGCCGCGCGTGCGCTCTGTGTACAGCCGGGATCCAGCACTGCAGGGCCGCGCGTGCGCTCTGTGTACAGCCGGGATCCAGCACTGCAGGACCGCGCGTGCGCTCTGTGTACAGCCGGGTTCCAGCACTGCAGGACCGCGCGTGCGCACTGTGTACAGCCAGGATCCAGCACTGCAGTACCGCGCGTGTGCTCTGTGTACAGCCGGGAACCAGCACTGCAGGACCGCGCGTGCGCTCTGTGTACAGCCGGGTTCCAGCACTGCAGGGCCGCGCGTGCGCTCTGTGTACAGCCGGGATCCAGCACTGCAGGACCGCGCGTGCGCTCTGTGTACAGCCGGGATCCAGCACTGCAGGACCGCGCGTGCGCTCTGTTTACAGCCGGGATCCAGCACTGCAGGGCCGCGCGTGCGCTCTGTGTACAGCCGGGTTCCAGCACTGCAGGACCGCGCATGCGCTCTGTGTACAGCCGGGATCCAGCACTGCAGGGCCGCGCGTGCGCTCTGTGTACAGCCGGGTTCCAGCACTGCAGGGCCGCGCGTGCGCTCTGTGTACAGCCGGGTTCCAGCACTGCAGGGCCGCGCGTGCGCTCTGTGTACAGCCGGGTTCCAGCACTGCAGGGCCGCGCGTGCGCTCTGTGTACAGCCGGGATCCAGCACTGCAGGGCCGCGCGTGCGCTCTGTGTACAGCCGGGTTCCAGCACCGCAGGGCCGCGCGTGCGCTCTGTGTACAGCCGGGATCCAGCACTGCAGGGCCGCGCGTGCGCTCTGTGTACAGCCGGGTTCCAGCACTGCAGGGCCGTGCGTGCGCTCTGTGTACAGCCGGGTTCCAGCACTGCAGGGCCGCGCGTGCGCTCTGTGTACAGCCGGGTTCCAGCACTGCAGGACCGCGCGTGCGCTCTGTGTACAGCCGGGTTCCAGCACTGCAGGGCCGCGCGTGCGCTCTGTGTACAGCCGGGTTCCAGCACTGCAGGACCGCGCGTGCGCTCTGTGTACAGCCGGGATCCAGCACCGCAGGGCCGCGCGTGCGCTCTGTGTACAGCCGGGATCCAGCACTGCAGGGCCGCGCGTGCGCTCTGTGTACAGCCGGGATCCAGCACTGCAGGGCCGCGCGTGCGCTCTGTGTACAGCCGGGATCCAGCACTGCAGGGCCGCGCGTGCGCTCTGTGTACAGCCGGGATCCAGCACCGCAGGGCCGCGCGTGCGCTCTGTGTACAGCCGGGTTCCAGTACTGCAGGGCCGCGCGTGCGCTCTGTGTACAGCCGGGTTCCAGCACTGCAGGACCGCGCGTGCGCTCTGTGTACAGCCGGGTTCCAGCACCGCAGGACCGCGCGTGCGCTCTGTGTACAGCCGGGTTCCAGCACTGCAGGACCGCGCGTGCGCTCTGTGTACAGCCGGGATCCAGCACTGCAGGGCCGCGCGTGCGCTCTGTGTACAGCCGGGATCCAGCACTGCAGGGCCGCGCGTGCGCTCTGTGTACAGCCGGGATCCAGCACTGCAGGACCGCGCGTGCGCTCTGTGTACAGCCGGGTTCCAGCACCGCAGGACCGCGCGTGTGCTCTGTGTACAGCCGGGTTCCAGCACTGCAGGGCCGCGCGTGCGCTCTGTGTACAGCCGGGTTCCAGCACTGCAGGGCCGCGCGTGCGCTCTGTGTACAGCCGGGATCCAGCACTGCAGGGCCGCGCGTGCGCTCTGTGTACAGCCGGGATCCAGCACTGCAGGACCGCGCGTGCGCTCTGTGTACAGCCGGGATCCAGCACTGCAGGACCGCGCGTGCGCTCTGTGTACAGCCGGGTTCCAGCACTGCAGGACCGCGCGTGCGCTCTGTGTACAGCCGGGATCCAGCACTGCAGGACCGCGCGTGCGCTCTGTGTACAGCCGGGTTCCAGCACTGCAGGGCCGCGCGTGCGCTCTGTGTACAGCCGGGATCCAGCACTGCAGGGCCGCGCGTGCGCTCTGTGTACAGCCGGGATCTAGCACTGCAGGACCGCGCGTGCGCTCTGTGTACAGCCGGGATCTAGCACTGCAGGACCGCGCGTGCGCTCTGTGTACAGCCGGGATCCAGCACTGCAGGGCCGCGCGTGCGCTCTGTGTACAGCCGGGATCCAGCACTGCAGGACCGCGCGTGCGCTCTGTGTACAGCCGGGATCCAGCACTGCAGGACCGCGCGTGCGCTCTGTGTACAGCCGGGATCCAGCACTGGAGGGCCGCGCGTGCGCTCTGTGTACAGCCGGGTTCCAGCACCGCAGGGCCGCGCGTGCGCTCTGTGTACAGCCGGGTTCCAGCACCGCAGGGCCGCGCGTGCGCTCTGTGTACAGCCGGGTTCCAGCACCGCAGGGCCGCGCGTGCGCTCTGTGTACAGCCGGGTTCCAGCACTGCAGGACCGCGCGTGCGCTCTGTGTACAGCCGGGTTCCAGCACCGCAGGGCCGCGCGTGTGCTCTGTGTACAGCCGGGTTCCAGCACCGCAGGGCCGCGCGTGCGCTCTGTGTACAGCCGGGTTCCAGCACCGCAGGGCCGCGCGTGCGCTCTGTGTACAGCCGGGTTCCAGCACTGCAGGACCGTGCGTGCGCTCTGTGTACAGCCGGGTTCCAGCACTGCAGGGCCGCGCGTGCGCTCTGTGTACAGCCGGGTTCCAGCACTGCAGGACCGCGCGTGCGCTCTGTGTACAGCCGGGATACAGCACTGCAGGACCGCGCGTGCGCTCTGTGTACAGCCGGGATACAGCACTGCAGGACCGCGCGTGCGCTCTGTGTACAGCCGGGTTCCAGCACTGCAGGGCCGCGCGTGCGCTCTGTGTACAGCCGGGATCCAGCACTGCAGGGCCGCGCGTGCGCTCTGTGTACAGCCGGGATCCAGCACTGCAGGGCCGCGCGTGCGCTCTGTGTACAGCCGGGATCCAGCACTGCAGGACCGCGCGTGCGCTCTGTGTACAGCCGGGTTCCAGCACTGCAGGACCGCGCGTGCGCTCTGTGTACAGCCGGGTTCCAGCACTGCAGGGCCGCGCGTGCGCTCTGTGTACAGCCGGGATCCAGCACTGCAGGACCGCGCGTGCGCTCTGTTTACAGCCGGGATCCAGCACTGCAGGGCCGCGCGTGCGCTCTGTGTACAGCCGGGTTCCAGCACTGCAGGACCGCGCGTGCGCTCTGTGTACAGCCGGGATCCAGCACCGCAGGGCCGCGCGTGCGCTCTGTGTACAGCCGGGATCCAGCACTGCAGGGCCGCGCGTGCGCTCTGTGTACAGCCGGGATCCAGCACTGCAGGGCCGCGCGTGCGCTCTGTGTACAGCCGGGATCCAGCACTGCAGGGCCGCGCGTGCGCTCTGTGTACAGCCGGGATCCAGCACCGCAGGGCCGCGCGTGCGCTCTGTGTACAGCCGGGTTCCAGTACTGCAGGGCCGCGCGTGCGCTCTGTGTACAGCCGGGTTCCAGCACTGCAGGACCGCGCGTGCGCTCTGTGTACAGCCGGGTTCCAGCACCGCAGGACCGCGCGTGCGCTCTGTGTACAGCCGGGTTCCAGCACTGCAGGACCGCGCGTGCGCTCTGTGTACAGCCGGGATCCAGCACTGCAGGGCCGCGCGTGCGCTCTGTGTACAGCCGGGATCCAGCACTGCAGGGCCGCGCGTGCGCTCTGTGTACAGCCGGGATCCAGCACTGCACGGCCGCGCGTGCGCTCTGTGTACAGCCGGGATCCAGCACTGCAGGGCCGCGCGTGCGCTCTGTGTACAGCCGGGATCCAGCACCGCAGGGCCGCGCGTGCGCTCTGTGTACAGCCGGGTTCCAGTACTGCAGGGCCGCGCGTGCGCTCTGTGTACAGCCGGGATCCAGCACTGCAGGACCGCGCGTGCGCTCTGTGTACAGCCGGGTTCCAGCACCGCAGGACCGCGCGTGCGCTCTGTGTACAGCCGGGTTCCAGCACTGCAGGGCCGCGCGTGCGCTCTGTGTACAGCCGGGTTCCAGCACTGCAGGGCCGCGCGTGCGCTCTGTGTACAGCCGGGATCCAGCACTGCAGGACCGCGCGTGCGCTCTGTGTACAGCCGGGATCCAGCACTGCAGGACCGCGCGTGCGCTCTGTGTACAGCCGGGTTCCAGCACTGCAGGACCGTGCGTGCGCTCTGTGTACAGCCGGGATCCAGCACTGCAGGACCGCGCGTGCGCTCTGTGTACAGCCGGGTTCCAGCACTGCAGGGCCGCGCGTGCGCTCTGTGTACAGCCGGGATCCAGCACTGCAGGGCCGCGCGTGCGCTCTGTGTACAGCCGGGATCTAGCACTGCAGGACCGCGCGTGCGCTCTGTGTACAGCCGGGATCTAGCACTGCAGGACCGCGCGTGCGCTCTGTGTACAGCCGGGATCCAGCACTGCAGGGCCGCGCGTGCGCTCTGTGTACAGCCGGGATCCAGCACTGCAGGACCGCGCGTGCGCTCTGTGTACAGCCGGGATCCAGCACTGCAGGACCGCGCGTGCGCTCTGTGTACAGCCGGGATCCAGCACTGCAGGGCCGCGCGTGCGCTCTGTGTACAGCCGGGTTCCAGCACCGCAGGGCCGCGCGTGCGCTCTGTGTACAGCCGGGTTCCAGCACCGCAGGGCCGCGCGTGCGCTCTGTGTACAGCCGGGTTCCAGCACCGCAGGGCCGCGCGTGCGCTCTGTGTACAGCCGGGTTCCAGCACTGCAGGACCGCGCATGCGCTCTGTGTACAGCCGGGTTCCAGCACCGCAGGGCCGCGCGTGTGCTCTGTGTACAGCCGGGTTCCAGCACCGCAGGGCCGCGCGTGCGCTCTGTGTACAGCCGGGTTCCAGCACCGCAGGGCCGCGCGTGCGCTCTGTGTACAGCCGGGTTCCAGCACTGCAGGACCGTGCATGCGCTCTGTGTACAGCCGGGTTCCAGCACTGCAGGGCCGCGCGTGCGCTCTGTGTACAGCCGGGTTCCAGCACTGCAGGACCGCGCGTGCGCTCTGTGTACAGCCGGGATACAGCACTGCAGGACCGCGCGTGCGCTCTGTGTACAGCCGGGATACAGCACTGCAGGACCGCGCGTGCGCTCTGTGTACAGCCGGGTTCCAGCACTGCAGGGCCGCGCGTGCGCTCTGTGTACAGCCGGGATCCAGCACTGCAGGGCCGCGCGTGCGCTCTGTGTACAGCCGGGATCCAGCACTGCAGGGCCGCGCGTGCGCTCTGTGTACAGCCGGGATCCAGCACTGCAGGACCGCGCGTGCGCTCTGTGTACAGCCGGGTTCCAGCACTGCAGGACCGCGCGTGCGCTCTGTGTACAGCCGGGATCCAGCACTGCAGGACCGCGCGTGTGCTCTGTGTACAGCCGGGAACCAGCACTGCAGGACCGCGCGTGCGCTCTGTGTACAGCCGGGTTCCAGCACTGCAGGGCCGCGCGTGCGCTCTGTGTACAGCCGGGTTCCAGCACTGCAGGGCCGCGCGTGCGCTCTGTGTACAGCCGGGATCCAGCACTGCAGGACCGCGCGTGCGCTCTGTTTACAGCCGGGATCCAGCACTGCAGGGCCGCGCGTGCGCTCTGTGTACAGCCGGGTTCCAGCACTGCAGGACCGCGCGTGCGCTCTGTGTACAGCCGGGATCCAGCACTGCAGGGCCGCGCGTGCGCTCTGTGTACAGCCGGGTTCCAGCACTGCAGGGCCGCGCGTGCGCTCTGTGTACAGCCGGGTTCCAGCACTGCAGGGCCGCGCGTGCGCTCTGTGTACAGCCGGGATCCAGCACTGCAGGACCGCGCGTGCGCTCTGTGTACAGCCGGGTTCCAGCACCGCAGGGCCGCGCGTGCGCTCTGTGTACAGCCGGGTTCCAGCACCGCAGGGCCGCGCGTGCGCTCTGTGTACAGCCGGGTTCCAGCACTGCAGGGCCGCGCGTGCGCTCTGTGTACAGCCGGGTTCCAGCACTGCAGGACCGCGCATGCGCTCTGTGTACAGCCGGGATCCAGCACTGCAGGGCCGCGCGTGCGCTCTGTGTACAGCCGGGTTCCAGCACTGCAGGGCCGTGCGTGCGCTCTGTGTACAGCCGGGATCCAGCACTGCAGGGCCGCGCGTGCGCTCTGTGTACAGCCGGGTTCCAGCACTGCAGGACCGCGCGTGCGCTCTGTGTACAGCCGGGTTCCAGCACTGCAGGGCCGCGCGTGCGCTCTGTGTACAGCCGGGTTCCAGCACTGCAGGACCGCGCGTGCGCTCTGTGTACAGCCGGGATCCAGCACCGCAGGGCCGCGCGTGCGCTCTGTGTACAGCCGGGATCCAGCACTGCAGGGCCGCGCGTGCGCTCTGTGTACAGCCGGGATCCAGCACTGCAGGGCCGCGCGTGCGCTCTGTGTACAGCCGGGATCCAGCACTGCAGGGCCGCGCGTGCGCTCTGTGTACAGCCGGGATCCAGCACCGCAGGGCCGCGCGTGCGCTCTGTGTACAGCCGGGTTCCAGTACTGCAGGGCCGCGCGTGCGCTCTGTGTACAGCCGGGTTCCAGCACTGCAGGACCGCGCGTGCGCTCTGTGTACAGCCGGGTTCCAGCACCGCAGGACCGCGCGTGCGCTCTGTGTACAGCCGGGTTCCAGCACTGCAGGACCGCGCGTGCGCTCTGTGTACAGCCGGGATCCAGCACTGCAGGGCCGCGCGTGCGCTCTGTGTACAGCCGGGATCCAGCACTGCAGGGCCGCGCGTGCGCTCTGTGTACAGCCGGGATCCAGCACTGCATGGCCGCGCGTGCGCTCTGTGTACAGCCGGGATCCAGCACTGCAGGGCCGCGCGTGCGCTCTGTGTACAGCCGGGATCCAGCACCGCAGGGCCGCGCGTGCGCTGTGTACAGCCGGGTTCCAGTACTGCAGGGCCGCGCGTGCGCTCTGTGTACAGCCGGGTTCCAGCACTGCAGGGCCGCGCGTGCGCTCTGTGTACAGCCGGGATCCAGCACTGCAGGACCGCGCGTGCGCTCTGTGTACAGCCGGGTTCCAGCACCGCAGGACCGCGCGTGCGCTCTGTGTACAGCCGGGTTCCAGCACTGCAGGGCCGCGCGTGCGCTCTGTGTACAGCCGGGTTCCAGCACTGCAGGGCCGCGCGTGCGCTCTGTGTACAGCCGGGATCCAGCACTGCAGGACCGCGCGTGCGCTCTGTGTACAGCCGGGTTCCAGCACTGCAGGGCCGCGCGTGCGCTCTGTGTACAGCTGGGATCCAGCACTGCAGGACCGCGCGTGCGCTCTGTGTACAGCCGGGATCCAGCACTGCAGGACCGCGCGTGCGCTCTGTGTACAGCCGGGTTCCAGCACTGCAGGACCGCGCGTGCGCTCTGTGTACAGCCGGGTTCCAGCACTGCAGGGCCGCGCGTGCGCTCTGTGTACAGCCGGGATCCAGCACTGCAGGGCCGCGCGTGCGCTCTGTGTACAGCCGGGATCTAGCACTGCAGGACCGCGCGTGCGCTCTGTGTACAGCCGGGATCTAGCACTGCAGGACCGCGCGTGCGCTCTGTGTACAGCCGGGATCCAGCACTGCAGGGCCGCGCGTGCGCTCTGTGTACAGCCGGGATCCAGCACTGCAGGACCGCGCGTGCGCTCTGTGTACAGCCGGGATCCAGCACTGCAGGGCCGCGCGTGCGCTCTGTGTACAGCCGGGATCCAGCACTGCAGGGCCGCGCTTGCGCTCTGTGTACAGCCGGGATCCAGCACTGCAGGGCCGCGCGTGCGCTCTGTGTACAGCCGGGTTCCAGCACTATAGGGCCGCGCGTGCGCTCTGTGTACAGCCGGGATCCAGCACTGCAGGACCGCGCGTGCGCTCTGTGTACAGCCGGGTTCCAGCACTGCAGGGCCGCGCGTGCGCTCTGTGTACAGCCGGGATCCAGCACTGCAGGACCGCACGTGCGCTCTGTGTACAGCCGGGATCCAGCACTGCAGGACCGCGCGTGCGCTCTGTGTACAGCCGGGTTCCAGCACTGCAGGACCGCGCGTGCGCTCTGTGTACAGCCGGGTTCCAGCACTGCAGGGCCGCGCGTGCGCTCTGTGTACAGCCGGGATCCAGCACTGCAGGGCCGCGCGTGCGCTCTGTGTACAGCCGGGATCTAGCACTGCAGGACCGCGCGTGCGCTCTGTGTACAGCCGGGATCTAGCACTGCAGGACCGCGCGTGCGCTCTGTGTACAGCCGGGATCCAGCACTGCAGGGCCGCGCGTGCGCTCTGTGTACAGCCGGGATCCAGCACTGCAGGACCGCGCGTGCGCTCTGTGTACAGCCGGGATCCAGCACTGCAGGGCCGCGCGTGCGCTCTGTGTACAGCCGGGATCCAGCACTGCAGGGCCGCGCGTGCGCTCTGTGTACAGCCGGGATCCAGCACTGCAGGACCGCGCGTGCGCTCTGTGTACAGCCGGGTTCCAGCACTGCAGGACCGCGCGTGCGCTCTGTGTACAGCCGGGATCTAGCACTGCAGGACCGCGCGTGCGCTCTGTGTACAGCCGGGATCCAGCACTGCAGGGCCGCGCGTGCGCTCTGTGTACAGCCGGGATCTAGCACTGCAGGACCGCGCGTGCGCTCTGTGTACAGCCGGGATCCAGCACTGCAGGACCGCGCGTGCGCTCTGTGTACAGCCGGGATCCAGCACTGCAGGGCCGCGCGTGCGCTCTGTGTACAGCCGGGTTCCAGCACCGCAGGGCCGCGCGTGCGCTCTGTGTACAGCCGGGTTCCAGCACCGCAGGCCCGCGCGTGCGCTCTGTGTACAGCCGGGATCCAACACCGCAGGGCCGCGCGTGCGCTCTGTGTACAGCCGGGTTCCAGCACTGCAGGACCGCGCGTGCGCTCTGTGTACAGCCGGGATCCAGCACCGCAGGGCCGCGCGTGCGCTCTGTGTACAGCCGGGTTCCAGCACTGCAGGGCCGCGCGTGCGCTCTGTGTACAGCCGGGTTCCAGCACTGCAGGGCCGCGCGTGCGCTCTGTGTACAGCCGGGATCCAGCACTGCAGGGCCGCGCGTGCGCTCTGTGTACAGCCGGGATCCAGCACTGCAGGGCCGCGCGTGCGCTCTGTGTACAGCCGGGATCCAGCACTGCAGGACCGCGCGTGCGCTCTGTGTACAGCCGGGTTCCAGCACTGCAGGACCGCGCGTGCGCTCTGTGTACAGCCGGGATCTAGCACTGCAGGACCGCGCGTGCGCTCTGTGTACAGCCGGGATCCAGCACTGCAGGGCCGCGCGTGCGCTCTGTGTACAGCCGGGATCTAGCACTGCAGGACCGCGCGTGCGCTCTGTGTACAGCCGGGATCCAGCACTGCAGGACCGCGCGTGCGCTCTGTGTACAGCCGGGATCCAGCACTGCAGGGCCGCGCGTGCGCTCTGTGTACAGCCGGGATCTAGCACTGCAGGACCGCGCGTGCGCTCTGTGTACAGCCGGGATCCAGCACTGCAGGACCGCGCGTGCGCTCTGTGTACAGCCGGGTTCCAGCACCGCAGGCCCGCGCGTGCGCTCTGTGTACAGCCGGGATCCAACACCGCAGGGCCGCGCGTGCGCTCTGTGTACAGCCGGGTTCCAGCACTGCAGGACCGCGCGTGCGCTCTGTGTACAGCCGGGATCCAGCACCGCAGGGCCGCGCGTGCGCTCTGTGTACAGCCGGGTTCCAGCACTGCAGGGCCGCGCGTGCGCTCTGTGTACAGCCGGGTTCCAGCACTGCAGGGCCGCGCGTGCGCTCTGTGTACAGCCGGGATCCAGCACTGCAGGGCCGCGCGTGCGCTCTGTGTACAGCCGGGTTCCAGCACTGCAGGACCGCGCGTGCGCTCTGTGTACAGCCGGGTTCCAGCACCGCAGGGCCGCGCGTGCGCTCTGTGTACAGCCAGGTTCCAGCACTGCAGGGCCGCGCGTGCGCTCTGTGTACAGCCGGGATCCAGCACTGCAGGGCCGCGCGTGCGCTCTGTGTACAGCCGGGATCCAGCACTGCAGGGCCGCGCGTGCGCTCTGTGTACAGCCGGGTTCCAGCACTGCAGGACCGCGCGTGCGCTCTGTGTACAGCCGGGTTCCAGCACCGCAGGACCGCGCGTGCGCTCTGTGTACAGCCGGGATCCAGCACTGCAGGGCCGCGCGTGCGCTCTGTGTACAGCCGGGATCTAGCACTGCAGGACCGCGCGTGCGCTCTGTGTACAGCCGGGATCCAGCACTGCAGGACCGCGCGTGCGCTCTGTGTACAGCCGGGTTCCAGCACTGCAGGGCCGCGCGTGCGCTCTGTGTACAGCCGGGTTCCAGCACTGCAGGACCGCGCGTGCGCTCTGTGTACAGCCGGGATCTAGCACTGCAGGACCGCGCGTGCGCTCTGTGTACAGCCGGGTTCCAGCACTGCAGGGCCGCGCGTGCGCTCTGTGTACAGCCGGGTTCCAGCACTGCAGGGCCGCGCGTGCGCTCTGTGTACAGCCGGGATCCAGCACTGCAGGACCGCGCGTGTGCTCTGTGTACAGCCGGGTTCCAGCACTGCAGGACCGCGCGTGTGCTCTGTGTACAGCCGGGATCCAGCACTGCAGGACCGCGCGTGTGCTCTGTGTACAGCCGGGTTCCAGCACTGCAGGGCCGCGCGTGCGCTCTGTGTACAGCCAGGTTCCAGCACTGCAGGACCGCGCGTGCGCTCTGTGTACAGCCGGGTTCCAGTACTGCAGGACCGCGCGTGCGCTCTGTGTACAGCCGGGTTCCAGCACTGCAGGACCGCGCGTGTGCTCTGTGTACAGCCGGGTTCCAGCACCGCAGGACCGCGCGTGCGCTCTGTGTACAGCCGGGTTCCAGCACCGCAGGACCGCGCGTGCGCTCTGTGTACAGCCGGGATCCAGCACCGCAGGACCGCGCGTGCGCTCTGTGTACAGCCGGGATCCAGCACCGCAGGACCGCGCGTGCGCTCTGTGTACAGCCGGGTTCCAGCACTGCAGGACCGCGCGTGCGCTCTGTGTACAGCCGGGATCCAGCACTACAGGGTTCCAGCACTGCAGGACCGCACGTGCACTCTGTGTACAGCCGGGATCCAGCACTGC
Source organism: Ascaphus truei (assembly GCF_040206685.1). Lineage (NCBI taxonomy): Eukaryota > Metazoa > Chordata > Amphibia > Anura > Ascaphidae > Ascaphus > Ascaphus truei. Next base: position 53,205 of record NW_027454692.1, read on the forward strand.
AGGACCGCGCGTGCACTCTGTGTACAGCCGGGATCCAGCACTGCAGGGCCGCGCGTGCGCTCTGTGTACAGCCGGGTTCCAGCACTGCAGGACCGCGCGTGCGCTCTGTGTACAGCCGGGATCCAGCACTGCAGGGCCGCGCGTGCGCTCTGTGTACAGCCGGGATCCAGCACTGCAGGGCCTCGCGTGCGCTCTGTGTACAGCCGGGATCCAGCACTGCAGGGCCGCGCGTGCGCTCTGTGTACAGCCGGGTTCCAGCACTGCAGGGCCGCGCGTGCGCTCTGTGTACAGCCGGGATCCAGCACTGCAGGTCCGCGCGTGCGCTCTGTGTACAGCCGGGTTCCAGCACTGCAGGACCGCGCGTGCGCTCTGTGTACAGCCGGGTTCCAGCACTGCAGGACCGCGCGTGTGCTCTGTGTACAGCCGGGATCCAGCACTGCATGGCCGCGCGTGTGCTCTGTGTACAGCCGGTTTCCAGCACTGCAGGGCCGCGCGTGCGCTCTGTGTACAGCCGGGTTCCAGCACTGCAGGGCCGCGCGTGCGCTCTGTGTACAGCCGGGTTCCAGCACTGCAGGACCGCGCGTGCGCTCTGTGTACAGCCGGGTTCCAGCACTGCAGGGCCGCGCGTGCGCTCTGTGTACAGCCGGGTTCCAGCACCGCAGGGCCGCGCGTGCGCTCTGTGTACAGCCGGGTTCCAGCACTGCAGGGCCGCGCGTGCGCTCTGTGTACAGCCGGGTTCCAGCACTGCAGGGCCGCGCGTGCGCTCTGTGTACAGCCGGGTTCCAGCACTGCAGGGCCGCGCGTGCGCTCTGTGTACAGCCGGGATCCAGCACTGCAGGACCGCGCGTGTGCTCTGTGTACAGCCGGGTTCCAGCACTGCAGGGCCGCGCGTGCGCTCTGTGTACAGCCAGGTTCCAGCACTGCAGGACCGCGCGTGCGCTCTGTGTACAGCCGGGTTCCAGCACTGCAGGGCCGCGCGTGCGCTCTGTGTACAGCCGGGTTCCAGCACCGCAGGGCCGCGCGTGCGCTCTGTGTACAGCCGGGTTCCAGCACTGCAGGACCGCGCGTGCGCTCTGTGTACAGCCGGGTTCCAGCACCGCAGGACCGCGCGTGCGCTCTGTGTACAGCCGGGATCCAGCACCGCAGGACCGCGCGTGCGCTCTGTGTACAGCCGGGATCCAGCACTGCAGGGCCGCGCGTGCGCTCTGTGTACAGCCGGGTTCCAGCACTGCAGGGCCGCGCGTGTGCTCTGTGTACAGCCGGGTTCCAGCACTGCAGGGCCGCGCGTGCGCTCTGTGTACAGCCGGGATCCAGCACTGCAGGGCCGCGCGTGCGCTCTGTGTACAGCCGGGTTCCAGCACTGCAGGACCGCACGTGCACTCTGTGTACAGCCGGGATCCAGCACTGCAGGACCGCGCGTGCACTCTGTGTACAGCCGGGATCCAGCACTGCAGGGCCGCGCGTGCGCTCTGTGTACAGCCGGGTTCCAGCACTGCAGGACCGCGCGTGCGCTCTGTGTACAGCCGGGATCCAGCACTGCAGGGCCTCGCGTGCGCTCTGTGTACAGCCGGGATCCAGCACTGCAGGGCCGCGCGTGCGCTCTGTGTACAGCCGGGTTCCAGCACTGCAGGGCCGCGCGTGCGCTCTGTGTACAGCCGGGATCCAGCACTGCAGGGCCGCGCGTGCGCTCTGTGTACAGCCGGGTTCCAGCACTGCAGGACCGCGCGTGCGCTCTGTGTACAGCCGGGATCCAGCACTGCAGGGCCGCGCGTGCGCTCTGTGTACAGCCGGGTTCCAGCACTGCAGGACCGCGCGTGCGCTCTGTGTACAGCCGGGATCCAGCACTGCAGGGCCGCGCGTGCGCTCTGTGTACAGCCGGGTTCCAGCACTGCAGGACCGCACGTGCACTCTGTGTACAGCCGGGATCCAGCACTGCAGGACCGCGCGTGCACTCTGTGTACAGCCGGGATCCAGCACTGCAGGGCCGCGCGTGCGCTCTGTGTACAGCCGGGTTCCAGCACTGCAGGACCGCGCGTGCGCTCTGTGTACAGCCGGGATCCAGCACTGCAGGGCCGCGCGTGCGCTCTGTGTACAGCCGGGATCCAGCACTGCAGGGCCTCGCGTGCGCTCTGTGTACAGCCGGGATCCAGCACTGCAGGGCCGCGCGTGCGCTCTGTGTACAGCCGGGTTCCAGCACTGCAGGGCCGCGCGTGCGCTCTGTGTACAGCCGGGATCCAGCACTGCAGGGCCGCGCGTGCGCTCTGTGTACAGCCGGGTTCCAGCACTGCAGGACCGCGCGTGCGCTCTGTGTACAGCCGGGATCCAGCACTGCAGGGCCGCGCGTGCGCTCTGTGTACAGCCGGGTTCCAGCACTGCAAGACCGCGCGTGCGCTCTGTGTACAGCCGGGATCCAGCACTGCAGGGCCGCGCGTGCGCTCTGTGTACAGCCGGGATCCAGCACTGCAGGGCCTCGCGTGCGCTCTGTGTACAGCCGGGATCCAGCACTGCAGGGCCGCGCGTGCGCTCTGTGTACAGCCGGGTTCCAGCACTGCAGGGCCGCGCGTGCGCTCTGTGTACAGCCGGGATCCAGCACTGCAGGGCCGCGCGTGCGCTCGGTGTACAGCCGGGTTCCAGCACTGCAGGACCGCGCGTGCGCTCTGTGTACAGCCGGGTTCCAGCACTGCAGGGCCTCGCGTGCGCTCTGTGTACAGCCGGGATCCAGCACTGCATGGCCGCGCGTGTGCTCTGTGTACAGCCGGTTTCCAGCACTGCAGGGCCGCGCGTGCGCTCTGTGTACAGCCGGGTTCCAGCACTGCAGGGCCGCGCGTGCGCTCTGTGTACAGCCGGGTTCCAGCACTGCAGGACCGCGCGTGCGCTCTGTGTACAGCCGGGTTCCAGCACTGCAGGGCCGCGCGTGCGCTCTGTGTACAGCCGGGATCCAGCACTGCAGGGCCGCGCGTGCGCTCTGTGTACAGCCGGGTTCCAGCACTGCAGGACCGCGCGTGTGCTCTGTGTACAGCCGGGTTCCAGCACTGCAGGGCCGCGCGTGCGCTCTGTGTACAGCCGGTTTCCAGCACTGCAGGGCCGCGCGTGCGCTCTGTGTACAGCCGGGTTCCAGCACTGCAGGACCGCGCGTGTGCTCTGTGTACAGCCGGTTTCCAGCACTGCAGGGCCGCGCGTGCGCTCTGTGTACAGCCGGGATCCAGCACTGTAGGGCCGCGCGTGCGCTCTGTGTACAGCCGGGATCCAGCACTGCAGGGCCGCGCGTGCGCTCTGTGTACAGCCGGGATCCAGCACTGCAGGGCCGCGCGTGCGCTCTGTGTACAGCCGGGTTCCAGCACTGCAGGGCCGCGCGTGCGCTCTGTGTACAGCCGGGATCCAGCACTGCAGGGCCGCGCGTGCGCTCTGTGTACAGCCGGGTTCCAGCACTGCAGGGCCGCGCGTGCGCTCTGTGTACAGCCGGGATCCAGCACTGCAGGGCCGCGCGTGCGCTCTGTGTACAGCCGGGATCCAGCACTGCAGGGCCGCGCGTGCGCTCTGTGTACAGCCGGGTTCCAGCACTGCAGGACCGCGCGTGCGCTCTGTGTACAGCCGGGATCCAGCACTGCAGGGCCGCGCGTGCGCTCTGTGTACAGCCGGGTTCCAGCACTGCAGGACCGCGCGTGCGCTCTGTGTACAGCCGGGATCCAGCACTGCAGGGCCGCGCGTGCGCTCTGTGTACAGCCGGGATCCAGCACTGCAGGGCCTCGCGTGCGCTCTGTGTACAGCCGGGATCCAGCACTGCAGGGCCGCGCGTGCGCTCTGTGTACAGCCGGGTTCCAGCACTGCAGGGCCGCGCGTGCGCTCTGTGTACAGCCGGGATCCAGCACTGCAGGGCCGCGCGTGCGCTCTGTGTACAGCCGGGTTCCAGCACTGCAGGACCGCGCGTGCGCTCTGTGTACAGCCGGGATCCAGCACTGCAGGGCCGCGCGTGCGCTCTGTGTACAGCCGGGTTCCAGCACTGCAGGACCGCGCGTGCGCTCTGTGTACAGCCGGGATCCAGCACTGCAGGGCCGCGCGTGCGCTCTGTGTACAGCCGGGATCCAGCACTGCAGGGCCTCGCGTGCGCTCTGTGTACAGCCGGGATCCAGCACTGCAGGGCCGCGCGTGCGCTCTGTGTACAGCCGGGTTCCAGCACTGCAGAGCCGCGCGTGCGCTCTGTGTACAGCCGGGATCCAGCACTGCAGGGCCGCGCGTGCGCTCTGTGTACAGCCGGGTTCCAGCACTGCAGGACCGCGCGTGCGCTCTGTGTACAGCCGGGTTCCAGCACTGCAGGGCCTCGCGTGCGCTCTGTGTACAGCCGGGATCCAGCACTGCATGGCCGCGCGTGTGCTCTGTGTACAGCCGGTTTCCAGCACTGCAGGGCCGCGCGTGCGCTCTGTGTACAGCCGGGTTCCAGCACTGCAGGGCCGCGCGTGCGCTCTGTGTACAGCCGGGTTCCAGCACTGCAGGACCGCGCGTGCGCTCTGTGTACAGCCGGGTTCCAGCACTGCAGGGCCGCGCGTGCGCTCTGTGTACAGCCGGGATCCAGCACTGCAGGGCCGCGCGTGCGCTCTGTGTACAGCCGGGTTCCAGCACTGCAGGACCGCGCGTGTGCTCTGTGTACAGCCGGTTTCCAGCACTGCAGGGCCGCGCGTGCGCTCTGTGTACAGCCGGGTTCCAGCACTGCAGGACCGCGCGTGTGCTCTGTGTACAGCCGGTTTTCAGCACTGCAGGACCGCGCGTGCGCTCTGTGTACAGCCGGGATCCAGCACTGTAGGGCCGCGCGTGCGCTCTGTGTACAGCCGGGATCCAGCACTGCAGGGCCGCGCGTGCGCTCTGTGTACAGCCGGGATCCAGCACTGCAGGGCCGCGCGTGCGCTCTGTGTACAGCCGGGTTCCAGCACTGCAGGGCCGCGCGTGCGCTCTGTGTACAGCCGGGATCCAGCACTGCAGGGCCGCGCGTGCGCTCTGTGTACAGCCGGGTTCCAGCACTGCAGGACCGCGCGTGCGCTCCATGTACAGCCGGGTTCCAGCACTGCAGGGCCGCGCGTGCGCTCTGTGTACAGCCGGGATCCAGCACTGCAGGGCCGCGCGTGCGCTCTGTGTACAGCCGGGTTCCAGCACTGCAGGACCGCGCGTGCGCTCTGTGTACAGCCGGGATCCAGCACCGCAGGGCCGCGCGTGCGCTCTGTGTACAGCCGGGATCCAGCACTGCAGGACCGCGCGTGCGCTCTGTGTACAGCCGGGATCCAGCACTGCAGGGCCGCGCGTGCGCTCTGTGTACAGCCGGGATCCAGCACTGCAGGACCGCGCGTGCGCTCTGTGTACAGCCGGGATCCAGCACTGCAGGGCTGCGCGTGCGCTCTGTGTACAGCCGGGTTCCAGCACTGCAGGACCGCGCGTGCGCTCTGTGTACAGCCGGGATCCAGCACCGCAGGGCCGCGCGTGCGCTCTGTGTACAGCCGGGAATGCTGCTAGTTACAGTACCGGTGACTTTTCCATGTAACTGTTCTCATGTTACACTTGTAATGTTGCAGTTAAACCCACCAATCAGAGGCTGAGTAATATTGCAGGCACCTGGCCTTATCCCTCCCCTAAATGTATCTTTGTTGTGCCACGGGGTATAAAGGGCGGGGGGAGGCCCCCTGGGGGGGAGGCCCCCAGTGAGGTGAGGGGGGGGGGCCCCGGGGGGGGCCCGGGGGGGGCCCGGGGGGGGGGGGGCCCCGGGGGGGGGGGGCCCAGGGGGGGGGGGCCCGGGGGGGGGGGGGCCCCAGTGAGGTGAGGGTGAAGAGGTTGCTGTACTGAACATGAAGATATTGATGTTGTTGTGCCGGTTCTAAGGTCCAATCAAATTCCTGTGGGAGAAGAACGGGGGGAATCTCCACACGGAGGTCCCTGCACCCAGACCTGCCGGGAGTCCCCCAGTTACCCCAGTTGGGAGGGTGAATTTCTGTATTGACAGTTGTGGATCTTATGTTACAATAAATTCCCTTTGATTAACTCTGTTGTTCTGCCTGGCCAGTCGATCCCTGGAGTGTTAGTCCTGGTCTCCTGTGACACTCGTCGTATAACTTCTTGGTCCTTGCTTGGTCTTCCCATTTATATCTTTGGTACAGAGAGGCCTTGGTTCTCTATCCTTCTAGTAGCACTTCAATGCTGGGATTGCAGAGGTGATCCCTCTCTATTAAGCTGCATATTATACACCCCTGAGATGCTCACAGCGGCAGGGTGTCCAAGGCTACCAGTTGCTATGCACCTTTGAGCCCCAGGGCTACTGATTGGGGTAACCCCCTACGGGGCAAGGCCTCCCAGCGGGGGAGCCAGTATTTATACGATTACTACATTTCTAGGGAGCCTATCTTCAAGGGCACATCCCTATCTATCAGAACAACAAAGTGGCCCTAAACTACCCTAAACTACCTCATTACATAACTGTGTACTTACACATTTACAGGGGAAACCCCCCTGTGGCGCCCCCCCTGGGATCTGCAGGTGGAGTTCTCCCACTCCCTGTCTCTAGGCAGAAAAGGGGTGGAGCTTAGCCTCTGCAGTGTCACCCTAGACCATGTGACCCATCCAGCATATTCCAGAAGCAGGGTGTGGCCAGGCCCCCCCCCCCCCCCGGCCTGGTCACTATGCAACATACTATCTAAGGGGGCGAGTGTTCAATATCTAACACCTCTGATGCCTTTAACCCTGTACACCCATATGGTAATCCCAAAGCGGGGGCAACACAGAAATAAAGCAATAACTCAGAAGAGTCCCATAAAATGAGACCGTTTGGACGCATCTACTTACAAAGTGCAACGTTTCTGGGCCCGTGGCCCTGTCCTCGGGCTAAATAAACACATAGAAGTTATCCGTTACAATGCCTCCGCTGGGGGGTTTCACTTGTTTGGAAGCTCTTGTATCCCACACGGATGGAGGAACTAAAGTGTACCTATTTCCCCGTGCCACATGCTGGAGGGTGCGTGCGCACCAGCTGTGCTGTGCTGGCTCCGGGCCCGGGGTTTTAAATCCTCCGGCCTAATCTGCCTGACCGTTTTGTGACCTCCCACTTGCAGTTCCTGCCGGGTCGCCGACTTCTGCCATGAACAAGGTGGTCCAGAATGTTAAGAGCCGGCAGGGAGAGGAGCCAGCAACACCCACTAATGGAGAAGCATTTCCATTAGCAGCTCCCTGTACTTGAGTCTGAATTGCACTTCAAAGTGCATGTGAAAGTTAGGTGTATTAATGCCTTGGTGTTGGTGCAGGCATCTGTTTTTGGAAATTATTGATTTATTTCCTTATTCACCGATCATTTCCTCAATTTTTTTGGAACTGATGGATTCTGATTTGGGCCCACAAAATATGAGAGAGGAGAGAGAGAATATTTGTAGCATTTCTTGCATTTTTTTTTAATATACTTTGAATTATATTTTTAATGTATTATAATGTAACAAGTATTTTTTGTTTCTATAGCAACCATTTACAAAGTCACGCTGCCTTCCTCTTCTGAAACAGGCTCTGGCACATCCCGTTTTGAGCCCTGCCCTCTCTCTAGCTGTGCACCAATTGTATCTAGTGACTGCCTGGTCACATGATCTTCCCCACAGAACGTTGCATCTTTGGTCCTCTTCTGCTGCACTGACAGCCATTTAGTGAACCCCCGAGCCAAATCTTCGCCAATCGATCACTGGAGAACGGATCGATCGTCAACTTAGCTAATTACTTATCATTGTGTGGATTGTATTGATGCACATACTGTATTAAAGGGGGAAAACGTAAATTAAAAAAAAACGGCAGCTTGAACTGCTGCTTTAAGTATTATTTTACATTATTGACTGAATATGTAAAAATGAAAGTTTCCATTTTCTGTTGTCCGTTTTAGAATTGTATCCAGAAACGATTGCGAACGAACAATGGTGTATTCTTAAAACCAAATATGCTGCCATCATTAGTAAAGCCGGGATATGTCTGGTTCAATAATACAATGAAAAAACTGCAAATTGGTTGGACAGCTGTCAAGACAAAAAGGCACCAAACAACTCACCGGGTAGTATAAAAATAAAAAGGCTTATTGGGTTACATGTTAAAAAACAATAAAACATTCTAGGGACAGAACAGGGACAAAATTCTCCTCCCACGCGTTTCACGCTACACAGCGCTTTCTCAAGGAGTCTTTGTGGTTAAGGGCCTCCAGAGGTAATTTAACTGTCCTCTGTTGTGCATATACCCTACTAGTTGTCCAGTAATACCCCGTCATTTACTCCGTAAGGCTATGCTTATAGTGCCGGCGACGGCGACACGACGGTGAGGCGACGGTCGCTGGAAAATCAAATTGAGATGACTTCCAGCGATCGCGACCAATCCGTTGCTCCGTCGCGCTATCGCGTCGTGCTTACTATAAGCGCATGCGACGGCGGCAATGCATTTGTTTTGCCGCGACGTGTCGTCGCCGTCACTATAAGCGCATCCTTAGTCCTTATCTCTATCAAGTTTATTATAAGTGAAGACACCGGACATTATATTACACCTGCTCGTGTAACTACTGAACATATCCAGACCACAGCACTCTATATACAGCTCAACCCTGTTATAACGCGATCCGTTACGACGCGAATCCGCTTATAACGCGATGCAAGCGTGGCTCCCAATTTCGTATTTATGAATACTTTACAACACGATTATTGGTATCTTAAATACTTTATTGCACAATGCGTACAATTGTACATTATTTCTACCGCGATCCGCTTATAGCGCGATGTGATTCTTTGGACCCCAAGCACAGCGTTATAAGGGGGTTGAGCTTTACTACTAATAATAACATTATACTGGACTTTACTAGTCTAATCCCCTAGGTGGAACTTGGAGCTAAAAGTGATCCATTTTGATTTAATGGTTCAATAATACACCTGTACATACAACAGTATATCACGAAAGTAAAGATCATGGGAACCCTCTAACACACTTGATTACTATGAACACGTTAAGGTTTAAAAGGGTGAGTGAAGAAATACTTGTACTTGTCTGTTTTTGTTGCTGTTTTTTTTTCAATATAGAATCACCTCCATTTAACCCATTACCTTCATCGCTGCGTGAAAGATTTCTTACCTTGCCATTGTCTGTATCTGGACATAGATACGTTTCCAGAGAGAAAAATAGAAATTTAAATCAGATAAACAGGGAAAAATTGTGCAATATTCTTACAGCATGACTGCCGGACTAACCCCTTCTCCAGAGGGACCAGGAACGCATTGGAGTCTGGAACATTTTATTGGGATATTTAAACATTGGATTAAAAGGTATTGCAATTTAACAAGTGTAGCTAAATTGACATTTTTAAAAGTTTTTTCTTATTTGATTCCTACCCTCAAATGCCAAACAATGAAGACTTGGGTTCTTTATTTAACTATCAATATTGATATATATTTCGGTTGTGGGTAATAAGTTAGAAAAAAAAAGTGTGCTCGCTCTGTGAATATTCCTTTCTGTGGTGCTGGGCAGCGCCTTCCACTCAAAGAGATATGTCTGTCTTTCTCATTCTTGCATGACACTTTCTATTGAGGCCAAGCCGAATTAAATTCCAGCTATTTTATGGGATGGTGTTAAGACTGACATTGAACAGCGTTAAAATGCCCAGTCTGTACTGAGAGGCAGGAAATACCGTGTGGAAATGGAGTAAGAGATGGCTTTCCCTTTTTAAATGATTAATTGAAATTCAAAATAGTATCAAGAATTTTATACAACCAGATGGAAAAACCACAAGCGCTGCTGGAGACACAAAGTGGTGGAATAAAAGCTTCTTTTTCTTTCCAGTGAAAGCTAGAATGCAAATGCCCATATTTAGTTGTAACTTCTATATAAATGAAAGCATCATGGAACGCCGCCGGAGCGACATTCAAAGAGAACCACAAGTGCAGCTGAATTGGTCCTGCCAAACAGATGGGCACTTGGATCAGAATAACTTATTTCCCGTTCTTTTGTCGACCTGCCAGAACAAGGCACTTATTAATTCATTTCCTTTTGGCATTAGGAGCAGGAAACCAGTTCTCTACATTGGTTCATCACAGATCATGGAGATGGGGAACTAAATGAAATGTTGACTGACTTCCCCACTTGGCGACGTTTAACTAGTACAATTTGCAAGTCATTGGTTCTAATCAAATAATAAGGCTTTCATATGGTACGCTGGTGTTTCATGTGCCTCTAAGGGTAAGAGGGGCTTGGGTTGCCTACACGTCTGACCCCAGAAGTGCCCTTAAATTTAAGGACAGAGTAACACCTTGAAAATGATACTTGGGAGTTCTCTTTTTCTTGTTGGTGCAATATTGCAATGACGGCTAGAGATGGGTGGATTTGGATCCACCGGTTCTGTCTGCTGGTTCCGTTGGTCCACGGATTTCCGCGAATCAGTCTCCAAAAGGGCGGTTCGTCTTTTTCAGATTTTTTCTTTTAATCCCCGACAATCATATCTGCGGATTCCACAACCCGCTGGTGGATTCTTAACATCTACCACCGGGTTGGGTGGTGAAATCCAGCCACGGAGTGTATCCATTGGCGATTTTTGATTCCGCACGGATTGAAACTGGGACAATCCGTCGACGGATTTTACACCGCGGAACGGATTTTGAACGGAAAGCTTGGGAAATTCTGCCAAACGGATTTTGATAGTTTCGGAGATCTCTAATGACGGGCTTATTCTGGCAATCTAAATCAGCAAAATGAATATGTTCATGAATATGTTTGTCTCTGCAATGCCGTAGGTGTGAGTTGAGGGAACTGTCCTTCTATCAGTCAGATGTATGTATTATTATTATTATTATTATTATTACTATTATTATTATTATGTTATGCCAAAACAGCTATTTAAGTAGATTGTTTTTTTGAAAATGCAAGATTTACAGTCGCGTAGGATCCGTCCCCCAGTCTGCGTGTCCGTATAGGTGGTATCTGCATAGTGGGTGGCAGGTGGGGATGACAGGCAAGAGAATCGCTACTTTCCTATTATTAGATAGGGAGATCAATCCCGAGACAGCAGCTAAAGACAGAGCTAGATAAAGACGCTGAGGGAACCGGTAGAGAGAAAAACTCTCAACAACGTGTATATACTGTGTTTGCTTAACCTAAAGTTTAAGGTTATATAAGTCTCCCCACACACAAACTGCTGTTGAACCTTTTCTTTTCTACTGCTGAGTGTGCTAAGCAAATCTCTGGGCACATCCATCCCTCTTTTTCCTTCTCCTGTTGACAGAACTGTGCAAGTAGAAGCTGTGAAGTGTTAGTTTAAGTAATTAGAGGTTTGCCACTGAGAGTTGTGCATGCTTTGAGAGAAGCTGAGGGCTGCGTTTCCCTAGGCATATTAATGATGTCGCTCTTCCATGGAACTGCTGTCATCCCCCAGCCGCCATGCTGGAGACCACATTGATTGTTGGGAAGATGTACATATG
>NW_027454693.1:0-60000 GCF_040206685.1 Ascaphus truei
TGGGATGCCCAAATATGAGCATACCCATATATGGGCATCCATGCCACTGACCGGAGCCCGCTCTGTTGCGGATATGGAGAGAGACTGGGAGATTTACATCCCCTTATAATTCATATGGTGCATAGTACCGGCACGTATTGTTTTACCGGTACTGTGTACCTTCTTACTTTCACACTGGTACAGTATGTGCTGCAGTGGGACTGAGAGGGATATATTGGTAACACATAGTCATTGGTGGGGGAATTCAATCCATTTTGAAAATAGTAATGCATTGTTTTTTAATTTTTTTTTGCAGTAATGAAGAATGAAAAAGTTCTGTTAAAATTGAATTGGACGTGAACTGGATTCAGCATTTCATCATCAACTCTGCACCAGTGTGAATTGACGTTCTTTAATGTTCTGACAAGGTACATGCAACATCTCTTCCTCTACCCCTACACCACCCTCTGCCTCTTGCCTCTCTCTCCACCTCCCTGCTAAGCGTATTAACCCATCTAATGTAATCCACATTCCTTGTCTCACTTTACTCTTCCCTTCTCACGTGCCCTCTGGAATGTCTGCTCTACGACTAACATGGTCTATTTGTACATGACCTCTTCTGCTCTCATCATCCACCACTTCTCATTCCCCTCACCCCTGTCCTACTCGATACCTCAGCTTAATTGAACTCTCTCCTCTGACATCTACCCTTATCTCTAACCTCTCCTCACTTTCTGCTTAAACTAGCTATCTTGTTAACTCTTACAATGCTATCATCTCCTCCTCCCTCCTCCTCCATCATCTATATGCCCCTTCTAGGCTCTGACACACTCATCCCTCTAAGGCCGTGATTATCATGGGCACACGCTTGGTTGTCCACAGTGCGTGCGAGCGATGCAGGGCCTCCCCGTCGCCTCGGACCTCAGTGCAGGGATTGCTGGAGCGACAGGCATGCGCTAACTTTGCCATCTGTTGCGTGCTTACTATAGACGCAGCCTAACCCATGCATTGGTTTAATTCACAAGCACGCTCTCATCACACTTCATCACATCACACTGCTGCTCTTAACACCTATGGAGGAAATCTCACAGTCTGATTTTCTACACTAAACCTTTGTCCTGTTCTGTAAAACTCTGCTCCTTTTTTTAAGGTCAAACACTACTTTTTCCTCACTCATCAACACTCCAATTTCATTCACACTGTCTTCTATGTATTTGAGTCCCACCACTGACTTTCTCCTCCCACTTAACATCCATCCTTTATTTCTCCTCAAGCCTTTGCTCACTTGAGGCAAGGTGGATGCCATCCACAAGTAGATTCGTTCTCTCCCTTCCCCCTCTCTCTTTTTCTATCTAGATCTCATTGCACTCTTGACTCCTTTTCTCCTGTCACAAAGCTGGAACCTGATCTTCTCTTCTCCCTCTACCACATGCCCTCTCAATCCTATATTCTCACTCTCACCCACATCTTCAATTCCTCCATATCCTTTGGCTCTTTCAACTCTTCCTTTTAAGCATGCAGTGGTCACCCCTATTCTCAAAAATAACCTTGACCTTGTGTGAATTTCTAACTATCGCCCTGTATCCGTCCTACCATTTGCCTCCTAATTGCTAGAACGTCTTGTGATCTCCCGTTTGATCAACATTCTTAAATCACATGCTCCTCTGGGCCCTTCACAATCTGCCTTTCCCAATGTAACCAATTATGTACATAAAGAAAATTCCCAAGGTCCATTTTACTTACTAATCCTGCTTGATCTCTCTTCTGCTTTTGATACTGTCAATCACTCTTCTCATTCATATTCTAAACTCTTTCTTCGTATCCGCAGCAAACTTATATCCTGGTTTTCATCATACTTCTCCATCACACATTCTCCATCTCTGTTGCTAACGTGTCTTTGTCTCCTGTTGTTTTGTCTGTTGGTATACCTCAGGACTCTGTTCTGGGACCTCTCTCACTACATACTATCACTAGTTGACCTTATCAACTATTTTGGCCCTTGATATCATCTCTATGCAGATGATACACACACCTATCCACCCTACCGTCACTCCTGCAATTTAGTTCCTAGTTTCGGGTCGCCTCCTGGCTATATCCTCCATGGATGACACTCTTCTGCCTTAAACCTAATGTCTAAAACTGAGCTCCTCATATTTCCCCCTAAATCTGGCCTAATATCACCTTTCTCCATCGCAGTAAACAGTACTACCATCATCCTGTCATGAAAGCACATTGCCTAGGAGTAACATTTGACTCTTCCCTTTCCATCTTCATTCACGACACTGGCTAAAGTTTGTCGATTCTTTCTCTGTAATATTTCCAAGATTTGCCCTTTTCTCTGTCAATCTACTGCTAAAACGCCAATGCATGCCCTTATCGTATGGGTTAACATACTGCTAACAGGGCTCCCTGCTTCACAACTTTCTCATTTGCAATCTATCCAAAACTCTGCTGCTTGAATAATTTCCCTTTCTCCCACAACAGTATCTGCTCATCTCCTCCTCCTCCTTAAATCCCTCTCCTTGCTTCCCATCAAGTTTCAGATCACCTACAAAGTTCTCCTCCTTACCTTTTTGTTAAGGTTCTCTATTAGTGGTGTACCGAGTACCCGGCGTTACCCGACACATTTCCAGCTACCCGGACATTACTCGAAACCGGCCACTGAGAAGTGGACTTGGCCGGGTAATACCCGGCGTCGGGTAATGTCAGGGCAGCTGGAAATAATCTTTTATACTTACCTTTCCTAAGACATCTAGGATCAGCAGCAGCAGTCCTCTGATGTTGGCAGCATCAGAGGTGTCTTCACCTGGCGGGGGGAGCTGCAGGAATCACTTCCACAGCACCGAAGCAGGTAAGCTGTGTCTGTGAGCCTGCAGCTCCCCCGCCGGCTGAAGACACCACAGATGCTGCCACCGTCACAGGACTGCTGCTGATCCTAGATGTCACCGCCACCCGGAAGGTAAGTGCCAAACCGTGTACCCGACCGGGTAGAACCTTTCATTTTGGCCGGGTACCCGTTACCCATTTTTTTATAGTTGAGGACCCAGTCCAACACTATTCTCTATTCATCTGCTCCTTCCTACATATCATCTTTGGTCTCGTTATGCCCTTCCTCGTCTCCTAAGCTCTACTAATAGCTGTCTCCATTATACTTCTTACACCTCTACTGCGCACTCGCTCTCTTGCCTGAAACCCTTTCCCATCAATTTACCTGTGAAACTCACACACACTCAGTATATGCCAACATACCCTCTTCCACCCACATTTAAGATCAACCTTAAAATTCACAACTTAAATGAAGCATTTCAATAGCTTTTACTCGTTGCTACTGTCACTCATTCAGTCACTAACTATTGTTCCCAAGAAGTGCTTTATACTACAAGTACCCACCATTAAGGACAAGCATTGTCATCTACTGCACTTGTTCCCCCACCTGTTGTCTCTCTGTAAGTCTCCTTACATTTCTCTTAGATTGTAAACTACCCAGGACAGGGATTTACTTTCCTATTGTCTGTTTTTGTTTGTTGAACTTATTGTATAATAATTTCCTGTACTTTTTGGTCTCTCTTGTAAAGCGCTGAGTACACAATGGGTGGTATATAAATAGAGATATATGCAGAGTCTAGAGACAAGGCACACGTGTATAGGTAGCTACAGTTTATCCGGGACCGTATGCATCCTTGAAGTGCCTGTCCCAGTTATTTTCTATTGATTGCAATGTAGGAGTGTCTGTCCTGTCTTATTTTTTTTATTATTATTATTATTATTATTATTATATATACAAAGATATATACAAAGATTGTTTCCTGTCGTTAGCATGACATTGTGTGACACAGTGTGATGTCATTGATTCAGTAGATTGTGTGCAGACCGGGACTGCAGTACAGTTTCACTGACATGAATAACTTGTGTGGTAGAAGCTCTAGAAGGAGCACAGCTGTGGGAGGGAGGTGGATTTGCTTTGTATCACATGGTTTGGAGCAAGGTTCATTGTATGTATCGTCAATAATAATTATAATAATAATAATGCAATGCTTAACTTTTTTATTTCAAGAGGAAAGACTGCAGAACAGAAGTGAATATTGAATCCATGTGTTCATTTTCTTGCAAAATAGAAAATTGAAGGACAGTTGAAGAGGAGGAAAATGACTACACAGAGACAGATAAGCAATGTGTATATTTCTCATTTAGTATTTGTCGTTTTATTGACTCCAAAAAATCCGGCTGCTAAGGGTTTCGCATTGGACATATTCACCTCTACTCCACCCCTTCCTGTGATCTGTACCATGCAGATTTTTGTTGATTCAATACATCATGAATAGAGTGTGGCTACAGTATGAAGTACTGACCCAAGGACCACATCTACTACCATTCATAACAAGAACATGTGCAGTAGCGCACTGCTGCAGTTCTATGTTATTGCTATGAAAGGTTGAGGTGGTGCAATCATATGAATCTTGAGTGGGAGGGATCCTGTTTGCATCATTTAATTTGATCTAGGCCAGTAGAGTATATAACTCTCAGTACAGGTTACATATGGCATCAGTATTAGTGATTTAAAGAACAGAAAAACAGGAGTGGAGAACAAAACCAAGTAATGTTGAAGTTACTACTTTTTACTATTTACTTGGTCAGTCTGTACTGTCTACTCCCCACACAGCTGCTAAGGGTTTCCATTTGAGATACATTCACCTTCTACTCTGCACTACTGTGCTACCCTCTATTCAGAGATGAGTTCAAGTCATGTTTACCACTCTAAATCGCTCTGCAGTCATTGATTCAGCACATCATGGGTAGAGCATGGCTATAGATACAGCAAGCTTTATTTTACCCTAATATTGCATTAAAAAATAGAATATCACTCAGTTTCCTACAGATTTACTGATGCTGATAATGCAGAATCTCACCCTCCCATCATAATACACCAGAGGAAGAAATAATCCTTGCTATATATGTACATTGTGTGACATATTGCCTCCATGACCATTGATGGCAAATACATATTCTGTATAGAGCAGCTGTGTTATGATGTAGTTGTTATTGATCATCATTGAGATATAATCACAAGAATCTTATGCAAAGGGAAACTGTCATTAGCATAGTGGGATTTCAGCCCCCAAACTTCTGTAATATTAATGCAATGTCTTACTTTTATTGCAGTGAACACCGAAGAGACGGATCTACTACAACACTGCACAGGACAAGAGTATACACTACAAGCAGCAAAATGATCATGCAGTTGACAATATGTTGTTCTGGTAATGTGCACAATTATTATGTATGGGCTCCACACCACAGTGCTGGACATATTTTGTTAACTTCAACACTACCCCTACCATGGAGATGTCTTCCTGTGATTGGTGTTACTGATTCAGTACATCATATGCATAGTGTGGCTATTATATGATGGATTGATTTAATGAACCCACCAAACACTGATGACATCTGTATCATCTTCTGTAAAGTGCATCTACAGCAGGATATTATCAGCATTTGGGGTGATATAATCAGAGGCATCTATGTGCTTTTGTGCTGGGTAAAGTCCTCCAGCTGAACCGCCCCCCGCCCCCCACCCCCCTACACCTCCTGCCACACAGGCAAACTTACTTACACACACAGCACACTTACTTATGCACACTGACACTTGGCATACCTACACACACACACCCCACAGCCACTGGCATGCATGCAGAGTCCTGGGCATGCAGGATGGGCATGCAGAGTACAGAATATCTCCACCTTGCTCTGGCCCGTACTCTTGGCCTACCCCCAGCATCTGTCACCCACAACCTCTGTTCCCTCCCTGTAAATTGCTGCACTAACACACCTTGGTCAGCGCTGCAACCGATCACAGCACCGGATCATGTCACTGTGATAGGAAGCAGTGCTAATTGACCGGTCAATCAATGCCACGTGGCAACATACGCACCAAAAGAGATTTCCATGCCCCCTGACAGGCTACTCCCTGGGCAGTGACCCTGCTCATCTTCCACCTCTGATCACAATATTCTCTCTTGGAGAGTGTAGCAAATTGGAGTTGGGGGAATTTCACCTCTGCAGTGCATGTAGAGTCCTGTATGCAGAGTACAGAAAGTCTCCACCTTAGTCTGGCCCGTACTCTTGGCCTACCCACAGCATCTGTCACCCACAAATAATACATACACTAATACTCCCCACAATACACACTTTAATACCTCCTCAATAATAATCTCCCCAATAATATTATAGTCTTAAACACAATATACACAATACCCCCTAACACAAGATACCCAATCTAACACTCTCCTCTGCACCTCAACATAATATACACACTATAATACCCTACACACAATATAATACTCCCACACACACACAATATACACACTATCCTCCTACCGCCATAAAACACAACCAATAATACACACACACTTTGTGGATGTTGGGACCAGCTCCTTGCATGCACCAGTGAAAGAGAGAGGCCTGCCATCCGTGCCTCCCTCCGTTTCCCATCTTCTCCCTGTCTCTCTCCCTCCCTTTCTTTGCATCTCCCTGCATCTTTGCGTATACCCAGTCAGTGACGGCTCCGGTCACGTGATGCCTTAATATGGGCTTATCCATATATCTGTTGCAGAGATGGAGAGAGACCTGGAGATTTTACATTTCCTTATAATTCATATTGGTACTTAGTACGGGCACTTATTGTTTTATCAGTACTGGGTACCTGACCGTACTGGCCTACGAGTGAGAAGGCAATATTGGCATCACACAGTTACTGTTGAATATGTCATTCAATCCATTTTGAAAATAGTAATGCAATGTGGTTTTGTTTTGTTTGCTTTTTGCAGTAATGAAGAATGAAAAAGTTATATTAAAATTAAATTGGAGGGGAACTGGATTCAGCATTTCTTCATGAACTCTGCACTTGTGAGCATTGACCTTCTTGAGTGCCCTGACAGGTACACGCAACTTTAAGACTATAATCTTCATCAACTGCTGTGCAAGCTTTCGTGCTATACCTCCCCCTCCGGTTTTGATTTATACATTTGCTCTCTCAATTCATGTCCTCTAATATCTGGAGGCTCTCTCCTAGCATTTCTCTCTACCACAGCACGTCATCCCAATGTAACCTCTCTCTTGTTCTTTCTGTTTACTGTTTCCTCACTCCTCTGTAAAACTTTTCTAATTTCTCTAACTTCCACACTCCTGCTTTTATCCACATGTTCTATACACTTTCCTTCCCCTACCTTTGCATGTGTCTACACAAAGCACCATTTGTACAGACCTCTATTGCAGCTATTTCTGCACTGCTCAATGAAATGCACTCCTGCACATCCTATTCTCTTCCACCTTCCCTCATTCTCTACGCCCCCCTCTCAAAGCCCCCTCTCTCTATGTCTCCTCTCTCTACGCCTATCTGTCTCATTCTCTTGACGCCCTTCTCTCTCTACATATCCCTATCTCTGTCTCTCTCTACACCTATCTCTGTGTCTCCTTCTATGCTCGCTGATGTTGGGGGATATCTCTTATAATCTTGGACCGGCTCATATACACATCAGGCCTCCCTACTAAGAGTGTTAACCTATCTAATGTAATCCACATTCCTTTCCTTACTTTTCTCTTCCCTTCTCCTGTGCCCTCTGGAATGTCCACTCTTACTAACAAGGCTCTAGTTGTACATAACCTCTTCTGCTCTCATCAGTCACAATCAGTCATTCCCCTCACCGCATCTTACCTGTCCCACTGATTTGCCTCTGCTTAATTAAACTCTCCTCTGACATCTACTCTAACCTCTCTTCTCTCTTCTCTCTCTTTCTTTCTGCTTAAACTAACAATCTTATTAACTCTTACAATGCTATCCTCCTATCTATATGCCCCCTATAGGCTCTGACACACTCATCCCTCTAACCCACACCTTTGGCTAAATTCCCAAACACACTCATCACACTTCCACTCGCTGTTCTTAATACCTACGGAGGAAATCTCACACTTTGTTTGATTTTTCTACAGTAAAAATGTCTCCTGTCCTGTATAAAGCTGCTCTCTAGGGCTAAATACACTACTTTTTTCCACACTCATCAACACTCAAATTTAATTTACGCTGTTTTTTTTCTCTGTATTTGACTCCCTCCACTGACCTTCTCCTCCCACTTGCCATCCTTCCTTCACTTCTCCTCAAGCATTTGACTACTTCAGAGGCAAGGTGGATGCCACCCAAAAGGAGATTCCTTCTGTCCCTTCCCCCTTCTCTCCTTCTTCCCAAATCTCCTTCTGCACTTGACTCCTTTTCTTCTCTTACAGAGCTGGAAGCTAATCATCTTCTATTCTCCCTCTACCACATGCCCTCTAGATCGTATCCCCTCACACCTTACTGCATCTCTTAGTCCCCACTCTCACCCACATCTTCAATTTCTCCCTATTCTCTGGATTTTTGCCCTCTTACTTTAAGCCTGTAGCGGTCACCCTTTTGTCAGAAACAAACTACACCCTATGTGCCTTACTAACTACCGCTCTGTATCCCTCATGCTGTTTGCCTTCTAATTGCTAGTGTCAACATTCTTAAATCACATGCCCTCCTGGATCCTTTACAACCTGCCTTTCGTACAGCACGTTCTACAGACTGTGCTTAAAGCTAATTCCCAAGGTTTTTCCCTACTAATCCTACTTGATCTATCGGCTGCGTTTGATGCTCTCAATCACTCTCCTCCTTCATATTCTAAACTCTCTCTTGGTATCAGTAACAAAGTTCTATCCTGGTTTTCATCATAACTTTCCTGTCACACATTCTCCATCTCTGTTGCTAACATGTCTTCGTCTTCTATTGATCTGTCTGTGGGTATACATCAGGGCTCTGTTCTGAGATCTCTCTTTCTCTCTACATACTATCATTTGGTGACTTCATCAATGCTTTTGGCCTTAGATATAATCTCTATGCGGATGATACACACACAAATCTATCCACCCCTGTTCTCACTCCTGCAATCCAGTCCCTACTCTTGGGTTGTCTCCTGGCTATATGCTCATGGATGGCACTCCACTGCCTTAAACTTAATGTCTAACACTGGGCTCATATTATCCCCTTTCTCCATCACAGTAAACAGTACTACCATCTATCTTGTCATCAAACATGTTGCATAGGAGTAACATTTGGCTCTTCAATTCCATCTCCATTCACATGCACGGCTATGGGTAAAATGTGTTGCCTCTTTCTCTGTAATATTGCCAAGATCTTCCCTTTCCCCTCTCAACCTACTGCTAAAACTCCAATGTATACTGTTATCCTATAGGTTATTTTAACATACTACTAACAGGCCTCCATGCTTCACAACTTTCTCCTATGCAAAACTCTGCTGCTTGAATTATCTCACTTTCTCCCACAACAGTCTCTGCTCATCTCCTTAAATCCCTGTCCTGGCATCCCATCAAGTTTTTGTATCACCTACAAAGTTCTCCTCCTTACCTTTTTGTTAAGGCTCTCCATTAATCTGCTCCTTCTTGCATATCATCTTTGATCTCTCGTTATGCCCTTGCTTGTCTCTTGCACTATAACCATAACTGTCTCCTGTAAACTTCTTTCACCTCTACTGTTCTCTCACTTGCCTGAAACCATTTTCCATCACTGCACCGTACATGTGAAACTTCCTCACACTCAGTATATGCCAACATAACCTCTTCCACCCACATGTAAAACCAATCTTAAAATTCACGACTTAAATCAAGCATTTAAAAAACTTTGACTCGTGGCTACTGTCCCACACCCACAGTCACTGCTAACAACTATTGTTCCCAAGATGTGCTTTCTACTAATTGTACCCACCATTAAGGACAAGCATTGTCATCTACTGCACTTCTTCCCCCAACTGCTGCCTCTCTTTAAGTCTTCTAACATTTCTATTAGATTGTAAAGTTCCCAGGGCAAGGATTTACTTTCCTATAATCTGTTTTTATTTTTCGCACTTATTTTTTAATTATTTTTCCCCTCTCCCCTAATGATATACATATAGGTTTTCCTGTCATTTGCATGACAGAGTTATTATGGTTAACTATTGCATCATGTAGACTGCCTTTTCAGTGTGATGTAATTGATTCAGTACTTTGTGTGCAGACTGTGACTGCAGTACAGTGTCACGAACATTAATGACTTGTGTGGTAGAAGCTCTAGAAGGAACACAGCTATGGGAGGGAGGTGGATTTACTTTGGATCACATGGTTTGGCGCAAGGTTCATTGTATGTATGATCATAACCATGCAATGCTTAACTTTTATTTCAGGAGGGAAGAACAGTGAATATTGAAGCCATGTGTTTCTTTTCTGTCAGAAGAGAAATTTTGAAAGACAGTTGAAGAGGAGGAAAATGACTACACAGAGACAGATAAGCAATGTGTATATTTCTCATTTAGTATTTGTCGTTTTGTTGACTCCACACAATCCAGCTGCTAAGGGTTTCGCATTGGACATATTCCCCTCTACTCTACCCTTCCTGTGATCTGTACCATGCAGGTTTTTGTTGATTCAATACATCATGAGTAGAGTGTGGCTGCTGTATGAAGTATTGACCCAAGGACCACATCTACTACCATTCATAACAAGAACATGTGCAGTAGCGCACTGCTGTAGTTCTATGTGTTTTATTAAAGGTTGAAGTGGTGCAATCATATGAATCTGGAGTGGGATGAATCCTGTTTGCATCATATGGTTTCATCTAGACCAGTAGAGTATATCTCTCAGTACAGGTTACACATGGCATCAGTAGTAGTGATTTAAAGAACAGAAAAAACAAGAGAAACTTCAATGTTGATAACAAAGCCAAGTAATGTTGAAGATACTCCTTTAACTATTTATTTGATCAGTCTGTACTGTCTACTCCCCACACAGCTACTAAGTCTTCCATTTGAGATACATTCACCTCCTACTCTGCACTGCTGTTCTGTCCTCTATTCAGAGATGAGTTCCAGTCATGTTTACCACTCTGAATCACTCTGCAGTCATTGATTCAGCACATCATGGGTAGAGCATGGCTACAGATACAGTAAGCTTTATTTTACCGGCTGATCATCCATAATATTGCATTAAAACATAGAATATTACTCAGTTTCCAAAAGATTCAGTGATGCTAATAATGCAGAATCTTACAACACATCCCATCATAATGCACCAGAGGAAGAAATAATCCTTGCTACACTACCGACACGTTTTATTGAAGCACGGCTAGCACCGCAAGCCGGGGGATGCCCCGGCGTGCTAGCCGCACTCCCTCAGCGTGCCGCGCATCACCGATGCACGGTCACGCGTCATCGGGTGCCTGCGCCCCCTGCACGCGCGTCCAGGGCTCCCCGAGGGAGCACTGGTGTCCCGCGATGTGGGGGACAGCGGCAGGGGGTTCCGGGGGACCCGACGGACCCGGCAGCGGAAGGGAGAAAGCCCCGATCGGAGGGCGCTCCTCCGCTGCTTCGGCGTGCGCCCGGCACCCTCCGGCGCGCGCCAGGTTACTGCTGCGGCCAAGAACGGGCAAATGCTCGAATAAACTCGGCCGCAGCAGTATATCTGTACATTGTGTGACGTTTGGCCTCCATGACCATTGATAGCAAATACATATTTTGTATTGAGCGGCTGTGTTATGATGTAGTTGTTATTGATCATCATTGAGATATAATCACAAGAATCTTATGCAAAGGGAAAATGTCTGCAGCATAGTGGGATTTCAGCTCCCAAACTTCTGTAATATTAATGCAATGTCTTACTTTTATTGCAGTGAACACTGAAGAGACGGATCTACGACAACACTGCACAGGACAAGAGCAAACACTACAAGCAGCAAAATGATCTTGCAGTTGCAAGTATGTTCTGTAATGTGCACAATTATTATTTATGGGCTACACACCACAGTGCTGGACATATTCTGTTAACTTCTACCCCTACCATGGAGATGTCTTCCTGTGATTGATTCAGTACATCATATGCACAGTGTGGCTATGATATGATGGATGGATTTAATGAACCCACCACCCACTGACATCTGCATCATCTTCTGTAAAGTGCAGCAGGATATTATCAGCATTTGGGGTGGTATAATCTGGGGCATCTATGTGCTTTTGTGCCTGGATAAGTTCCTCCAGCTGAACCACCCCCCTATACCTGCCACACAGGCATACTTACAGAGCACACTTACTTATGCACACTGACACTTGGAATACACACACACACACACACACACAGACACTGTCATGCATGCAGTGTCCTGTATGCAGAGTACAGAAAGTCTCCACCTTACTCTGGCCCGTACTCATGGCCTATCCCCAGCATCTGTCATCCACAACCTCTGTTCCCTCCCTGTAAAGTGCTGCACTAACACACCTGGGTCAGCGCTGCAGCTGATCACAGTGCCGGATCATGATGTCAATGGGATAGGCAGCAGAGCTGATTGACAAGTCAATCAATGCAGCTCCGCAATATATGCACCAAAAGAGATTTCTGTACCCCCTGTCAGGCTACTCCCTGGGCAGCGACCCTTCTCACCCCTCTCATTCCACCTCTGATCACAATAATCTCTCTTGGAGTGTGTAGCAAATTGGAGTTGGGGGAATCTCACCTCTGTAGTGCATGGTCACAATCTGGGCACTGTACCCAAATATTGGGCAATGTGGCACGTCTTACAGTAGAGAATAGAATAAGTAACTATATTCTTTACTTGTGTATTAAGGAACTTATTTGCAATAAAAATTCAGTCCACCTGGGACCAAGACTTTCTGGTTTTCTGAACAAAGTGGAATTGTTTTCCTATAATTTTATATTCTCTGAAATGTAACATCACAATAAAGTACTCCTATTTTTTTCCTTTGTGCTTTTTTATGGACTATTCCTTTATGTATTTCACTTAATGGGACTAATTACCTTACGATTAGATTTCACTTGTATTTTCTTGGGTTACTCTTTGGAATTTCTCTCTGTGTTCATTTATACTATCTTATTTAGAGCAGTCTTTGCCATTGGACCCCATTTCTTGCCAGAGAGATCTGTAACACAGAGTATTGAAGAGAGTACAGAACAGTGGTGAAGTAGATTTTTATGCTTCTAGGCAGCCTCCCTTCTCACCATGTATTCTGCCCCCGACGGTCTCTTGCACTGCTCCCTCCTACACCCACTCTCCTCACTCTTCCCTCCCCTCCCCGCTATCACTCAATGACCCCCTCTCATTCAATCCTGCTCCCTTACTCCCCCCTCACTCATTCTTCCTTCTGCACACACAATCCTCCCGAATATCACTCCCAAACAACACACACACTAATTCTCCCCACAATACACACTATAATACCTCCTTGTGACGATAGCTTCCACAGGCTTATTAATATTACACAAAAATAATTGGGTTTGAACTGAACGAGGCTTAAGATATAATAAATTGTATTTATTCCTTAGAATATAGGTGAACACAACAGATAATACAGTAACGAACAAGAAGTACACTTACTTAAGGGTTGGGGAATGAGAAGTATGATGTAGCATTTCTTTCAGCAGTGAGGAAATCATTCAGGTGATATCAGGTAACCATATCAGCAAACGAAGACAAAGGATATATGGGTGGACAGCAGTTTATAAACCATTCTCCTTCTATTCTTAACCTTAAGCACAGGGGATTGGTTTACAATTACCTCCAGCCACTCACTAACGTGGGAAAGCATTCTGACCCATGCCCCCCTGCTAGTTGGCACATGCGCAGTAGAACTCTGGGGGTCTCATTTCTGAAGCCCCACATTTACGTCAGGAATGCCAGACAGTCTACCATTTGGAGTTCTGGCAGGAAAACCTTTGTTGAAAGGTGTTAACTGGAACACTTAAGACCTGCCCTGGTTTGGGCTTCGGATAAACAGTGAGGGTGATAAAACTCTTTGAACAGCACTTAAATCCTAGACATAGCGGCGTCCCCAGGGCCATCTGCTACCTTATGGCCCAAAAGAATCTCTTCTGGGTCTTTGTCCATACCTTAAGATACACTATTAAGCATAAAACATAAACGTATTAAAATATCCGGTTTCGTTAGGTTTAGCAGGTCCAAACTTCCCAGTTCGCATTGCCAGAACTGGGACACCATATGGTCCAAAAAGCGACTTGCTACGACCTAAGAAACCGAAGTTACACCAATGCACATTAAATCATTTTAATACAAAAATCTCCATTGAAAAAGAAATCTCAGCTTTTCACTAAATCCCCATTGAAAACAACGGGCAGCTCCGCCATAGACTTTCAATGGTAAATCGCCGCCATTGAAGTCAATGGGGGTTTTCTGCCATTGAAGTTTATGGGAAAAGTCCCGAACTTCAAGGGGGTCCATACTCCGTCGGGTTGGTCCAAGCGGGTCAAGGATGGTTCTGCAGCGATGCCGGAGCAGTGGCTACAGATACCCCAAACCCTGATCCGCTGAACCCTCCGGAACCGGAGATATGGATTCCTAAAATTCAGCATTTCTCACTTAGTCATTTTTCTGAGCCGTTTCTGCCGCCGCCGGCAAAGCCTATGGCGCGACCCGCTCTATCTGGTTCGACCCTTATCGGGGGTCCAGGATTCGGGGACCCGGTGGTGGTCGAGTGGGGGGACGCTTAGGAACTAGGGGCAAAAAGAATTTTATCCCTAGGTGCCCTAAAACAGTTTATTTCCCCGCTAATTGACGTTGAACTTGACCCAGTGATTTTAGCTCTTTTGAAGGACATTGTATCCGCTTTGCGGTCTGGACGGCAGCCAACTAGGTTACCTCGAGGCATCTCCATTGAAGTCAATGAGCCCATTGACTTTCAATGGGAAACCGCCGCTCTCCCTCTCGGACGCCACCTGCTGGTCACTACAGGAAACAGGACGAAAACAGCACAAATTCCTATTGAAATGCATTGAGCCCTAATGGCGGCCAATGGGGACCTGCAAAATGGTGCCCGAAAAGGCGGGAAACTTACACAAAGAGCTATAATCATTAAAGAATTATTAACCCTTGTGCTCCCGGATGGATTCTAGTGTGTGTGTGATGCAAACACTGAGTAACCAGACATTACAATGGAACAGGGGAAAATACATTTCCATGTCATAACAAGGGTTACATCACATTTCTGGACCTCAGCCCAGTTAACCCCTTGTCTCCCTGGTGCGGTCAGGGGTGGCCAAATGGGGTGCAACCCCTTTAATACCGGGCCCCCGCGTATTAGGGCCCCTAACCCTAACCCCTCTCTCCCTCTACACCTCCCCTTCTTAATGCGTGTCCTGTGGCCCACTGGCCCTGACGGGGAGTGGGGCACTGCTGGCACCATTAATGAATTCAGTCTCAGAGGGATAGTCCTGGCGTGAAAGTCCATCAGCATTGCTGTTTTCACTACCCTTTTTGTGCTGAATGGTGAATTCAAATTCTTGCAAAGCCAAGCTCCATCTCAGCAGTTTGGCATTTTCCCCTGATACCCTCTGTAGCCAGCTCAGGGGATTGTGGTCGGTAATGACCGTGAAAGCGCTCCCATAGACATAGGGCTGGAGCTTTTTGAGTGCCCACACAATGGCCTTGCACTCCTTTTCAATGGTGGCATATGCCACCTCCCTGGGGAGCAGTTTGCGACTGAGATACACCACAGGGTGCTCTTTGCCGTCGTCCCCCACCTGGCTCAACACAGCCCCCACACCAAAGTCTGAGGCATCAGTCTGAATAAGAAAATGCTTGGTATAATCTGGGGCAGCCAGGATGGGGGCCTCAGCAAGCGCAGCTTTCAGTGCCTGGAAAGCAGTTTCACAGCAGGAGACCAGGTAATAAGCACAGGCAGTTGCTTCTTAGTCAGATCAGTCAGGGGTTTGGCCACGGCGCTGTACTGTGGGACAAATTTCCTGTAGTACCCTGCGGTGCCCAAAAAGGCCATGACCTGTTTCTTGGTTTTTGGAACAGGCCACTGAACTATGGCTTCTACCTTGGCTGGCTCTGGCTTGAAATGCCCTCCACCCACCCTGTGCCCTAAGTACAGGACTTCTGCCATACCTACCATACACTTAGTGGGTTTTAAGGTAAGCCCAGCCTCCCTGATTCTATCCAGCACCGCAGCTACATGTCCTATGTGGGATTCCCAGGAATTACTAAAGACAGCAATGTCATCTAAGTAAGCCCTGGCATAGCTCTGCATCCCTTCCAGTAACCTATTGACCAGGCGTTGGAAGGTAGCCGGGGCATTCTTCATCCCAAATGGCATCACCAAAAACTCATAGAGGCCACTTGGAGTGAAGAATGCTGACTTCTCCCTAGCCTCCAGGGTCAGGGGAATCTGCCAGTAGCCTTTGCTCAGATCCATGGTGGTCAGATACTTTGCCCCCGCGAGTTCATCTAGTAACTCATCCATGCGGGGCATGGGGTAAGCATCTGACACCGTCCCAGCGTTGAGCAACCGGTAGTCCACACAAAACCGGGTGGTTTTGTCCTTCTTAGGCACTAGGACTACTGGACTTGCCCAAGGGCTCTGGGACGGAGTAATTACCCCTAGGGTCAGCATCTCCTCAATCTCTCTCTCCATACTTGTCTTGACCTCTGCTGACACTCTATAAGCGTGCTTATGCAGAGGCTGCAGGTCCCCTGTGTGTACTGGGTGTTTGGTGAGATGTGTGGTCCCTGGCATGTCAGTGAAGAGGGCGCTATACTGAGCTAGCATGTCCCTGGCTTCTCCCTTCTGCCTAGCACTCAACTGTGCCCCGATCTCTACCTGCTCAACAGTGTTTCCTTGCTTTGCCTCCCCTAGGAGATCAGGCAGAGCATTGCTCGCCGGATCCTCCAGCAGTGGGCTACAAATGGCCATTACTGCTCCCATACTCGGTGCTCTGTATTCCTTTAACATATTAATGTGATATGTCTTGTGCCTCTCAGGCGCTACCTGTACAACATAGTTGCACTCATTCACCTTTCGGATAACCGGGTACGGTCCCGACCAGGCAGCCATCAGCTTGTTCTCCCGAGTGGGTTTGAGAACAAGCACCTGCTGTCCTGGGATGAATTCTCTGCTACGGCCTGCTGGTCATACCATTGCTTCTGCTTGGTCTGAGCAGCCCTGAGGTGGTCCTGGGCCACCCCCATAAGCATCTCTAACCGGTCTCTGAGATCTACTACATACTGGATCACTGAAGCATCAGTAGCAGTAGTCTCCCCCTCCCATCCCTCACGGAAGAGGTCCAGAGGTCCACGTACCCTGCGGCCATATAGTAGCTCGAAGGGGGAGAAGCCTGTAGATTCTTGCGGTACCTCTCGGTATGCAAACAGCAAGTGCTGCAGGTGAATCTCCCAGTCTTTCCCCTCCACCTCTATAAAGGTCCGAAGCATCTGCTTCAGGGTACCATTAAACCTCTCACATAATCCGTTTGTTTGGGGATGGTAAGGGGAAGTGCGCTGGTGCTGTACACCGCAGGCATCCCAGAGACAATGTAACAGTTCACTCATGAACTGCGACCCCTGATCAGTTAGGATCTCACTAGGGAAACCTACCCTAGCAAAAATGTTCAGCAAAGCTGCTGCCACTGTCTTGGCACTTATGGTGCCCAGCGCTACCGCCTCAGGGTACCGGGTGGCAAAATCCACCACCGTGAGGATGTAGCACTTCCCTGACCTGCTAGGAATCATGAGGGGTCCTATCAGGTCCATCGCTACCTTCTGGAAGGGTTCCCCTATTATCGGTAGGGGTCTCAGGGGTGCCTTCACACGGTCGCCCGCCTTACCTACTCGCTGGCAGGCATCACAGGAGCGGCAGAAATCAGCCGCATCCCTGGATGCCCCCGGCCAGAAATAACGCTGCAATAACCGGGCTCGCGTTCTGGTGACCCCCTGATGTCCCGCTAACGGAATAGAGTGAGCTACCCGTAACAATTGCTGTCGGTACCCCTGGGGTACTACTAGCTGTCGCTTACCGGTCAATCCCTTCTCTATTCTCGGGTTCCCTTCTTCTCTGTATAGGAGTCCCTTATGCCATAGGCAGCGCTCAGTGCCCTCCCCTGCCTGAGATTCGGACGCCCGAAGTCTCACGCCGGCCAGGGTAGGGTCTGCCTTCACTGCCTCCCTAAACTGGGCTCCTAAATCTGCCCCCCCCCCCAGTCATGTCATTGTCAGGGGAAGGGGACACGGTAAGGGGGAACAGTAAGTCAGCCTGTGGTTGCAACTGATCCTGGCTTACCTCCCTGGGCTCCTCTGTGCCCTCCGCTAACGTTGGTCCCAAAGGCTGGGGGACTGGGGTGGCCACCGCCGACATTGCTGCGGTCTGGCTCCGGGTAACCGCCGCCACTGCAGCGGGCTGGGGCACACGGTCGTAGGTGCAGGTCATCGGTCCCAGGTCATTGCCCAAAAGAATTTCAGCATCCAAACCTGGTAAAACCCCCACCTCCCGCACACCCTTGCCCACCCCCCAATCCAAAAAAATGCGGGCCACCTGCAGGAAACGTGGCTCTCCGTCAGCCACAGTGATCTGTATCCCAGGGCCTGGGATCAATTCCTCTGGCCGGATCATATCAGGTCGGACCAGGGTCACTGCAGCTCCTGAATCAAGTAAGCCAACTGCTTGCCGGTCACCGACTGTGACCGGGGTGAGATGCTTGCTCCTGCCGTCCGTCTGCTGCAGGTCTGCGCTGTGATGTCCTCCGCTCCTGGCTGTAGGCACTGAAGAAACCGGGGTAGGGGTGACATGGGACGTCTCGCTGGGAGTTGTTTCCATGACCGGTCCTGGTTCTTTGGTGGAAGCCACCCGCACGCGGGCTACCGGCTTTGCAGCTGGGGTGCGTTGCCCTCGATAGGGTCCGTTGGAACGCAGGGGTTCCGGGCAATCTGGTCTGATGTGACCAGTGCTGTTGCAATTGTAGCACCGGCGCTCATGCCGGAGCTCTCCCGCCTTCTGTGACCCGCTGCCCGCAGGCGGCTTTTGGGTCCACTGGGGGGTACTCACAGCTTTCTTGGCCGGCGCCGGTGGGGTTACCGCTTTGGCTGGTACCTTGGCGGTCATCTGGGACCGGCTGACCACATAGTCATCTGCCATCCTCGCCGCCTCGGTGTAGGTCTTGGGCTTTTTATCATACACAAAAGCCCTCACCGCCGGCGGGCACTGCTGCATGAGCTGCTCCTGAAAGATGAGGTCCAGCAGGCGTTGGTAAGTCTTGGCCTCAGAGCCCTCCACCCAGTGTAACCCATACAAAGCCATGCGGGTCACATAAGTGACATAGGGTTAGGGTTAGGGTTAGGGTTAGGGTTAGGGTTATAGGGGAATACGAAAATTTAGGTATGTGACTCATTTGGGTACAAACCAATCAGAGAAGAGTTAGGGTTGAAAGTAAGGGTTGAAAGTTAGGGTTGAAAGTTAGGGTTGAAAGTTAGGGTTGACACTTAGGATTATTTTTCTATTTTTGTTTGGCCCAGGGTTATAGGGGAATACGAAAATTTAGGTATGTGACTCATTTGGGTACTAACCAATCAGAGAAGAGTTAGGGTTGAAAGTTAGGGTTGAAAGTTAGGGTTGAAAGTTAGGGTTAGGGTTAGGGTTAGGGTTAGGGTTATAGGGGAATACGAAAATTTAGGTATGTGACTCATTTGGGTACTAACCAATGAGAGAAGAGTTAGGGTTGAAAGTTAGGGTTGAAAGTTAGGGTTGACACTTAGGATTATTTTTCTATTTTTGTTTGGCCCAGGGTTATAGGGGAATACGAAAATTTAGGTATGTGACTCATTTGGGTACTAACCAATCAGAGAAGAGTTAGGGTTGAAAGTTAGGGTTGAAAGTTAGGGTTGAAAGTTAGGGTTGAAAGTTAGGGTTGAAAGTTAGGGTTGAAAGTTAGGGTTGAAAGTTAGGGTTGACACTTAGGATTATTTTTCTATTTTTGTTTGGCCCAGGGTTATAGGGGAATACGAAAATTTAGGTATGTGACTCATTTGGGTTCTAACCAATCAGAGAAGAGTTAGGGTTGAAAGTTAGGGTTGAAAGTTAGGGTTGAAAGTTAGGGTTGACACTTAGGATTATTTTTCTATTTTTGTTTGGCCCAGGGTGATAGGGGAATACGAAAATTTAGGTATGTGACTCATTTGGGTACTAACCAATCAGAGAAGAGTTAGGGTTGAAAGTTAGGGTTGAAAGTTAGGGTTGAAAGTTAGGGTTGAAAGTTAGGGTTGACACTTAGGATTATTTTTCTATTTTTGTTTGGCCCAGGGTTATAGGGGAATACGAAAATTTAGGTATGTGACTCATTTGGGTACTAACCAATCAGAGAAGAGTTAGGGTTGAAAGTTAGGGTTGAAAGTTAGGGTTGAAAGTTAGGGTTGAAAGTTAGGATTATTTTTCTATTTTTGTTTGGCCCAGGGTTATAGGGGAATACGAAAATTTAGGTATGTGACTCATTTGGGTACTAACCAATCAGAGAAGAGTTAGGGTTGAAAGTTAGGGTTGAAAGTTAGGGTTGAAAGTTAGGGTTGACACTTAGGATTATTTTTCTATTTTTGTTTGGCCCAGGGTTAAAGGGGAATACGAAAATTTAGGTATGTGACTCATTTGGGTACTAACCAATCAGAGAAGAGTTAGGGTTGAAAGTTAGGGTTGAAAGTTAGGGTTGAAAGTTAGGGTTGAAAGTTAGGGTTGAAAGTTAGGGTTGAAAGATAGGGTTGACACTTAGGATTATTTTTCTATTTTTGTTTGGCCCAGGGTTATAGGGGAATACGAAAATTTAGGTATGTGACTCATTTGGGTACTAACCAATCAGAGAAGAGTTAGGGTTGAAAGTTAAGGTTGAAAGTTAGGGTTGAAAGTTAGGGTTGACACTTAGGATTATTTTTCTATTTTTGTTTGGCCCAGGGTTATAGGGGAATACGAAAATTTAGGTATGTGACTCATTTGGGTACTAACCAATCAGAGAAGAGTTAGGGTTGAAAGTTAGGGTTGAAAGTTAGGGTTGAAAGTTAGGGTTGAAAGTTAGGGTTGACACTTAGGATTATTTTTCTATTTTTGTTTGGCCCAGGGTTATAGGGGAATACGAAAATTTAGGTATGTGACTCATTTGGGTACTAACCAATCAGAGAAGAGTTAGGGTTGAAAGTTAGGGTTGAAAGTTAGGGTTGAAAGTTAGGGTTGAAAGTTAGGGTTGAAAGTTAGGGTTGAAAGTTAGGGTTGAAAGTTAGGGTTGAAAGTTAGGGTTGACACTTAGGATTATTTTTCTATTTTTGTTTGGCCCAGGGTTATAGGGGAATACGAAAATTTAGGTATGTGACTCATTTGGGTACTAACCAATCAGAGAAGAGTTAGGGTTGAAAGTTAAGGTTGAAAGTTAGGGTTGAAAGTTAGGGTTGACACTTAGGATTATTTTTCTATTTTTGTTTGGCCCAGGGTTATAGGGGAATACGAAAATTTAGGTATGTGACTCATTTGGGTACTAACCAATCAGAGAAGAGTTAGGGTTGAAAGTTAGGGTTGAAAGTTAGGGTTGAAAGTTAGGGTTGAAAGTTAGGGTTGACACTTCGGATTATTTTTCTATTTTTGTTTGGCCCAGGGTTATAGGGGAATACGAAAATTTAGGTATGTGACTCATTTGGGTACTAACCAATCAGAGAAGAGTTAGGGTTGAAAGTTAGGGTTGAAAGTTAGGGTTGAAAGTTAGGGTTGAAAGTTAGGGTTGAAAGTTAGGGTTGACACTTCGGATTATTTTTCTATTTTTGTTTGGCCCAGGGTTATAGGGGAATACGAAAATTTAGGTATGTGACTCATTTGGGTACTAACCAATCAGAGAAGAGTTAGGGTTGAAAGTTAGGGTTGAAAGTTAGGGTTGAAAGTTAGGGTTGAAAGTTAGGGTTGAAAGTTAGGGTTGAAAGTTAGGGTTGACACTTAGGATTATTTTTCTATTTTTGTTTGGCCCAGGGTTATAGGGGAATACGAAAATTTAGGTATGTGACTCATTTGGGTACTAACCAATCAGAGAAGAGTTAGGGTTGAAAGTTAGGGTTGAAAGTTAGGGTTGAAAGTTAGGGTTGAAAGTTAGGGTTGAAAGTTAGGGTTGACACTTAGGATTATTTTTCTATTTTTGTTTGGCCCAGGGTTATAGGGGAATACGAAAATTTAGGTATGTGACTCATTTGGGTACTAACCAATCAGAGAAGAGTTAGGGTTGAAAGTTAGGGTTGAAAGTTAGGGTTGAAAGTTAGGGTTGAAAGTTAGGATTATTTTTCTATTTTTGTTTGGCCCAGGGTTATAGGGGAATACGAAAATTTAGGTATGTGACTCATTTGGGTACTAACCAATCAGAGAAGAGTTAGGGTTGAAAGTTAGGGTTGAAAGTTAGGGTTGAAAGTTAGGGTTGAAAGTTAGGGTTGAAAGTTAGGGTTGACACTTAGGATTATTTTTCTATTTTTGTTTGGCCCAGGGTTATAGGGGAATACGAAAATTTAGGTATGTGACTCATTTGGGTACTAACCAATCAGAGAAGAGTTAGGGTTGAAAGTTAGGGTTGAAAGTTAGGGTTGAAAGTTAGGGTTGAAAGTTAGGGTTGAAAGTTAGGGTTGAAAGTTAGGGTTGAAAGTTAGGGTTGAAAGTTAGGGTTGACACTTAGGATTATTTTTCTATTTTTGTTTGGCCCAGGGTTATAGGGGAATACGAAAATTTAGGTATGTGACTCATTTGGGTACTAACCAATCAGAGAAGAGTTAGGGTTGAAAGTTAAGGTTGAAAGTTAGGGTTGAAAGTTAGGGTTGACACTTAGGATTATTTTTCTATTTTTGTTTGGCCCAGGGTTATAGGGGAATACGAAAATTTAGGTATGTGACTCATTTGGGTACTAACCAATCAGAGAAGAGTTAGGGTTGAAAGTTAGGGTTGAAAGTTAGGGTTGAAAGTTAGGGTTGAAAGTTAGGGTTGAAAGTTAGGGTTGACACTTAGGATTATTTTTCTATTTTTGTTTGGCCCAGGGTTATAGGGGAATACGAAAATTTAGGTATGTGACTCATTTGGGTACTAACCAATCAGAGAAGAGTTAGGGTTGAAAGTTAGGGTTGAAAGTTAGGGTTGAAAGTTAGGGTTGAAAGTTAGGGTTGAAAGTTAGGGTTGAAAGTTAGGGTTGAAAGTTAGGGTTGACACTTAGGATTATTTTTCTATTTTTGTTTGGCCCAGGGTTATAGGGGAATACGAAAATTTAGGTATGTGACTCATTTGGGTACTAACCAATCAGAGAAGAGTTAGGGTTGAAAGTTAGGGTTGAAAGTTAGGGTTGAAAGTTAGGGTTGAAAGTTAGGGTTGAAAGTTAGGGTTGAAAGTTAGGGTTGACACTTAGGATTATTTGTCTATTTTTGTTTGGCCCAGGGTTATAAGGGAATACGAAAATTTAGGTATGTGACTCATTTGGGTACTAACCAATCAGAGAAGAGTTAGGGTTGAAAGTTAGGGTTGAAAGTTAGGGTTGAAAGTTAGGGTTGAAAGTTAGGGTTGACATTTAGGATTATTTTTCTATTTTTGTTTGGCCCAGGGTTATAGGGGAATACGAAAATTTAGGTATGTGACTCATTTGGGTACTAACCAATCAGAGAAGAGTTAGGGTTGAAAGTTAGGGTTGAAAGTTAGGGTTGAAAGTTAGGGTTGACACTTAGGATTATTTTTCTATTTTTGTTTGGCCCAGGGTTATAGGGGAATACGAAAATTTAGGTATGTGACTCATTTGGGTACTAACCAATCAGAGAAGAGTTAGGGTTGAAAGTTAGGGTTGAAAGTTAGGGTTGAAAGTTAGGGTTAGGGTTAGGGTTAGGGTTAGGGTTATAGGGGAATACGAAAATTTAGGTATGTGACTCATTTGGGTACTAACCAATGAGAGAAGAGTTAGGGTTGAAAGTTAGGGTTGAAAGTTAGGGTTGACACTTAGGATTATTTTTCTATTTTTGTTTGGCCCAGGGTTATAGGGGAATACGAAAATTTAGGTATGTGACTCATTTGGGTACTAACCAATCAGAGAAGAGTTAGGGTTGAAAGTTAGGGTTGAAAGTTAGGGTTGAAAGTTAGGGTTGAAAGTTAGGGTTGAAAGTTAGGGTTGAAAGTTAGGGTTGAAAGTTAGGGTTGACACTTAGGATTATTTTTCTATTTTTGTTTGGCCCAGGGTTATAGGGGAATACGAAAATTTAGGTATGTGACTCATTTGGGTTCTAACCAATCAGAGAAGAGTTAGGGTTGAAAGTTAGGGTTGAAAGTTAGGGTTGAAAGTTAGGGTTGACACTTAGGATTATTTTTCTATTTTTGTTTGGCCCAGGGTGATAGGGGAATACGAAAATTTAGGTATGTGACTCATTTGGGTACTAACCAATCAGAGAAGAGTTAGGGTTGAAAGTTAGGGTTGAAAGTTAGGGTTGAAAGTTAGGGTTGAAAGTTAGGGTTGACACTTAGGATTATTTTTCTATTTTTGTTTGGCCCAGGGTTATAGGGGAATACGAAAATTTAGGTATGTGACTCATTTGGGTACTAACCAATCAGAGAAGAGTTAGGGTTGAAAGTTAGGGTTGAAAGTTAGGGTTGAAAGTTAGGGTTGAAAGTTAGGATTATTTTTCTATTTTTGTTTGGCCCAGGGTTATAGGGGAATACGAAAATTTAGGTATGTGACTCATTTGGGTACTAACCAATCAGAGAAGAGTTAGGGTTGAAAGTTAGGGTTGAAAGTTAGGGTTGAAAGTTAGGGTTGACACTTAGGATTATTTTTCTATTTTTGTTTGGCCCAGGGTTATAGGGGAATACGAAAATTTAGGTATGTGACTCATTTGGGTACTAACCAATCAGAGAAGAGTTAGGGTTGAAAGTTAGGGTTGAAAGTTAGGGTTGAAAGTTAGGGTTGACACTTAGGATTATTTTTCTATTTTTGTTTGGCCCAGGGTTAAAGGGGAATACGAAAATTTAGGTATGTGACTCATTTGGGTACTAACCAATCAGAGAAGAGTTAGGGTTGAAAGTTAGGGTTGAAAGTTAGGGTTGAAAGTTAGGGTTGAAAGTTAGGGTTGAAAGTTAGGGTTGAAAGTTAGGGTTGAAAGTTAGGGTTGACACTTAGGATTATTTTTCTATTTTTGTTTGGCCCAGGGTTATAGGGGAATACGAAAATTTAGGTATGTGACTCATTTGGGTACTAACCAATCAGAGAAGAGTTAGGGTTGAAAGTTAAGGTTGAAAGTTAGGGTTGAAAGTTAGGGTTGACACTTAGGATTATTTTTCTATTTTTGTTTGGCCCAGGGTTATAGGGGAATACGAAAATTTAGGTATGTGACTCATTTGGGTACTAACCAATCAGAGAAGAGTTAGGGTTGAAAGTTAGGGTTGAAAGTTAGGGTTGAAAGTTAGGGTTGACACTTAGGATTATTTTTCTATTTTTGTTTGGCCCAGGGTTATAGGGGAATACGAAAATTTAGGTATGTGACTCATTTGGGTACTAACCAATCAGAGAAGAGTTAGGGTTGAAAGTTAGGGTTGAAAGTTAGGGTTGAAAGTTAGGGTTGAAAGTTAGGGTTGAAAGTTAGGGTTGAAAGATAGGGTTGAAAGTTAGGGTTGAAAGTTAGGGTTGACACTTAGGATTATTTTTCTATTTTTGTTTGGCCCAGGGTTATAGGGGAATACGAAAATTTAGGTATGTGACTCATTTGGGTACTAACCAATCAGAGAAGAGTTAGGGTTGAAAGTTAAGGTTGAAAGTTAGGGTTGAAAGTTAGGGTTGACACTTAGGATTATTTTTCTATTTTTGTTTGGCCCAGGGTTATAGGGGAATACGAAAATTTAGGTATGTGACTCATTTGGGTACTAACCAATCAGAGAAGAGTTAGGGTTGAAAGTTAGGGTTGAAAGTTAGGGTTGAAAGTTAGGGTTGAAAGTTAGGGTTGACACTTCGGATTATTTTTCTATTTTTGTTTGGCCCAGGGTTATAGGGGAATACGAAAATTTAGGTATGTGACTCATTTGGGTACTAACCAATCAGAGAAGAGTTAGGGTTGAAAGTTAGGGTTGAAAGTTAGGGTTGAAAGTTAGGGTTGAAAGTTAGGGTTGAAAGTTAGGGTTGACACTTCGGATTATTTTTCTATTTTTGTTTGGCCCAGGGTTATAGGGGAATACGAAAATTTAGGTATGTGACTCATTTGGGTACTAACCAATCAGAGAAGAGTTAGGGTTGAAAGTTAGGGTTGAAAGTTAGGGTTGAAAGTTAGGGTTGAAAGTTAGGGTTGAAAGTTAGGGTTGAAAGTTAGGGTTGACACTTAGGATTATTTTTCTATTTTTGTTTGGCCCAGGGTTATAGGGGAATACGAAAATTTAGGTATGTGACTCATTTGGGTACTAACCAATCAGAGAAGAGTTAGGGTTGAAAGTTAGGGTTGAAAGTTAGGGTTGAAAGTTAGGGTTGAAAGTTAGGGTTGAAAGTTAGGGTTGACACTTAGGATTATTTTTCTATTTTTGTTTGGCCCAGGGTTATAGGGGAATACGAAAATTTAGGTATGTGACTCATTTGGGTACTAACCAATCAGAGAAGAGTTAGGGTTGAAAGTTAGGGTTGAAAGTTAGGGTTGAAAGTTAGGGTTGAAAGTTAGGGTTGAAAGTTAGGGTTGACACTTCGGATTATTTTTCTATTTTTGTTTGGCCCAGGGTTATAGGGGAATACGAAAATTTAGGTATGTGACTCATTTGGGTACTAACCAATCAGAGAAGAGTTAGGGTTGAAAGTTAGGGTTGAAAGTTAGGGTTGAAAGTTAGGGTTGAAAGTTAGGGTTGAAAGTTAGGGTTGAAAGTTAGGGTTGACACTTAGGATTATTTTTCTATTTTTGTTTGGCCCAGGGTTATAGGGGAATACGAAAATTTAGGTATGTGACTCATTTGGGTACTAACCAATCAGAGAAGAGTTAGGGTTGAAAGTTAGGGTTGAAAGTTAGGGTTGAAAGTTAGGGTTGAAAGTTAGGGTTGAAAGTTAGGGTTGACACTTAGGATTATTTTTCTATTTTTGTTTGGCCCAGGGTTATAGGGGAATACGAAAATTTAGGTATGTGACTCATTTGGGTACTAACCAATCAGAGAAGAGTTAGGGTTGAAAGTTAGGGTTAGGGTTAGGGTTAGGGTTAGGGTTAGGGTTAGGGTTAGGGTTAGGGTTAGGGTTAGGGTTAGGGTTAGGGTTAGGGTTAGGGTTAGGGTTAGGGTTATAGGGGAATACGAAAATTTAGGTATGTGACTCATTTGGGTACTAACCAATCAGAGAAGAGCTAGGGTTGAAAGTTAGGGTTGAAAGTTAGGGTTGAAAGTTAGGGTTGACACTTAGGATTATTTTTCTATTTTTGTTTGGCCCAGGGTTATAGGGGAATACGAAAATTTAGGTATGTGACTCATTTGGGTACTAACCAATCAGAGAAGAGTTAGGGTTGAAAGTTAGGGTTGAAAGTTAGGGTTGAAAGTTAGGGTTGAAAGTTAGGGTTGAAAGTTAGGATTATTTTTCTATTTTTGTTTGGCCCAGGGTTATAGGGGAATACGAAAATTTAGGTATGTGACTCATTTGGGTACTAACCAATCAGAGAAGAGTTAGGGTTGAAAGTTAGGGTTGAAAGTTAGGGTTGAAAGTTAGGGTTGAAAGTTAGGGTTGACACTTAGGATTATTTTTCGATTTTTGTTTGGCCCAGGGTTATAGGGGAATACGAAAATGTAGGTATGTGACTCATTTGGGTACTAACCAATCAAAGAAGAGTTAGGGTTGAAAGTTAGGGTTGAAAGTTAGGGTTGAAAGTTAGGGTTGAAAGTTAGGGTTAGGGTTAGGGTTAGGGTTAGGGTTAGGGTTAGGGTTAGGGTTAGGGTTATAGGGGAATACGAAAATTTAGGTATGTGACTCATTTGGGTACTAACCAATCAGAGAAGAGTTAGGGTTGAAAGTTAGGGTTGAAAGTTAGGGTTGAAAGTTAGGGTTGAAAGTTAGGGTTGAAAGTTAGGGTTGAAAGTTAGGGTTGAAAGTTAGGATTATTTTTCTATTTTTGTTTGGCCCAGGGTTATAGGGGAATACGAAAATTTAGGTATGTGACTCATTTGGGTACTAACCAATCAGAGAAGAGTTAGGGTTGAAAGTTAGGGTTGAAAGTTAGGGTTGAAAGTTAGGGTTGAAAGTTAGGGTTGAAAGTTAGGGTTGACACTTAGGATTATTTTTCTATTTTTGTTTGGCCCAGGGTTATAGGGGAATACGAAAATTTAGGTATGTGACTCATTTGGGTACTAACCAATCAGAGAAGAGTTAGGGTTGAAAGTTAGGGTTGAAAGTTAGGGTTGAAAGTTAGGGTTGAAAGTTAGGGTTGACACTTAGGATTATTTTTCTATTTTTGTTTGGCCCAGGGTTATAGGGGAATACGAAAATTTAGGTATGTGACTCATTTGGGTACTAACCAATCAGAGAAGAGTTAGGGTTGAAAGTTAGGGTTGAAAGTTAGGGTTGAAAGTTAGGGTTGAAAGTTAGGGTTAGGGTTAGGGTTAGGGTTAGGGTTAGGGTTAGGGTTAGGGTTAGGGTTAGGGTTAGGGTTAGGGTTAGGGTTAGGGTTAGGGTTAGGGTTAGGGTTAGGGTTAGGGTTAGGGTTAGGGTTAGGGTTATAGGGGAATACGAAAATTTAGGTATGTGACTCATTTGGGTACTAACCAATCAGAGAAGAGTTAGGGTTGAAAGTTAGGGTTGAAAGTTAGGGTTGAAAGTTAGGGTTGAAAGTTAGGATTATTTTTCTATTTTTGTTTGGCCCAGGGTTATAGGGGAATACGAAAATTTAGGTATGTGACTCATTTGGGTACTAACCAATCAGAGAAGAGTTAGGGTTGAAAGTTAGGGTTGAAAGTTAGGGTTGAAAGTTAGGGTTGACACTTAGGATTATTTTTCTATTTTTGTTTGGCCCAGGGTTAAAGGGGAATACGAAAATTTAGGTATGTGACTCATTTGGGTACTAACCAATCAGAGAAGAGTTAGGGTTGAAAGTTAGGGTTGAAAGTTAGGGTTGAAAGTTAGGGTTGAAAGTTAGGGTTGAAAGTTAGGGTTGAAAGATAGGGTTGACACTTAGGATTATTTTTCTATTTTTGTTTGGCCCAGGGTTATAGGGGAATACGAAAATTTAGGTATGTGACTCATTTGGGTACTAACCAATCAGAGAAGAGTTAGGGTTGAAAGTTAAGGTTGAAAGTTAGGGTTGAAAGTTAGGGTTGACACTTAGGATTATTTTTCTATTTTTGTTTGGCCCAGGGTTATAGGGGAATACGAAAATTTAGGTATGTGACTCATTTGGGTACTAACCAATCAGAGAAGAGTTAGGGTTGAAAGTTAGGGTTGAAAGTTAGGGTTGAAAGTTAGGGTTGAAAGTTAGGGTTGACACTTAGGATTATTTTTCTATTTTTGTTTGGCCCAGGGTTATAGGGGAATACGAAAATTTAGGTATGTGACTCATTTGGGTACTAACCAATCAGAGAAGAGTTAGGGTTGAAAGTTAGGGTTGAAAGTTAGGGTTGAAAGTTAGGGTTGAAAGTTAGGGTTGAAAGTTAGGGTTGAAAGTTAGGGTTGAAAGTTAGGGTTGAAAGTTAGGGTTGACACTTAGGATTATTTTTCTATTTTTGTTTGGCCCAGGGTTATAGGGGAATACGAAAATTTAGGTATGTGACTCATTTGGGTACTAACCAATCAGAGAAGAGTTAGGGTTGAAAGTTAAGGTTGAAAGTTAGGGTTGAAAGTTAGGGTTGACACTTAGGATTATTTTTCTATTTTTGTTTGGCCCAGGGTTATAGGGGAATACGAAAATTTAGGTATGTGACTCATTTGGGTACTAACCAATCAGAGAAGAGTTAGGGTTGAAAGTTAGGGTTGAAAGTTAGGGTTGAAAGTTAGGGTTGAAAGTTAGGGTTGACACTTCGGATTATTTTTCTATTTTTGTTTGGCCCAGGGTTATAGGGGAATACGAAAATTTAGGTATGTGACTCATTTGGGTACTAACCAATCAGAGAAGAGTTAGGGTTGAAAGTTAGGGTTGAAAGTTAGGGTTGAAAGTTAGGGTTGAAAGTTAGGGTTGAAAGTTAGGGTTGACACTTCGGATTATTTTTCTATTTTTGTTTGGCCCAGGGTTATAGGGGAATACGAAAATTTAGGTATGTGACTCATTTGGGTACTAACCAATCAGAGAAGAGTTAGGGTTGAAAGTTAGGGTTGAAAGTTAGGGTTGAAAGTTAGGGTTGAAAGTTAGGGTTGAAAGTTAGGGTTGAAAGTTAGGGTTGACACTTAGGATTATTTTTCTATTTTTGTTTGGCCCAGGGTTATAGGGGAATACGAAAATTTAGGTATGTGACTCATTTGGGTACTAACCAATCAGAGAAGAGTTAGGGTTGAAAGTTAGGGTTGAAAGTTAGGGTTGAAAGTTAGGGTTGAAAGTTAGGGTTGAAAGTTAGGGTTGACACTTAGGATTATTTTTCTATTTTTGTTTGGCCCAGGGTTATAGGGGAATACGAAAATTTAGGTATGTGACTCATTTGGGTACTAACCAATCAGAGAAGAGTTAGGGTTGAAAGTTAGGGTTGAAAGTTAGGGTTGAAAGTTAGGGTTGAAAGTTAGGATTATTTTTCTATTTTTGTTTGGCCCAGGGTTATAGGGGAATACGAAAATTTAGGTATGTGACTCATTTGGGTACTAACCAATCAGAGAAGAGTTAGGGTTGAAAGTTAGGGTTGAAAGTTAGGGTTGAAAGTTAGGGTTGAAAGTTAGGGTTGAAAGTTAGGGTTGACACTTAGGATTATTTTTCTATTTTTGTTTGGCCCAGGGTTATAGGGGAATACGAAAATTTAGGTATGTGACT
Organism: Ascaphus truei; assembly: GCF_040206685.1. Taxonomy (NCBI): domain Eukaryota; kingdom Metazoa; phylum Chordata; class Amphibia; order Anura; family Ascaphidae; genus Ascaphus; species Ascaphus truei. Next base: position 30,752 of record NW_027454693.1, read on the forward strand.
CATTTGGGTACTAACCAATCAGAGAAGAGTTAGGGTTGAAAGTTAGGGTTGAAAGTTAGGGTTGAAAGTTAGGGTTGAAAGTTAGGGTTGAAAGTTAGGGTTGAAAGTTAGGGTTGAAAGTTAGGGTTGAAAGTTAGGGTTGACACTTAGGATTATTTTTCTATTTTTGTTTGGCCCAGGGTTATAGGGGAATACGAAAATTTAGGTATGTGACTCATTTGGGTACTAACCAATCAGAGAAGAGTTAGGGTTGAAAGTTAAGGTTGAAAGTTAGGGTTGAAAGTTAGGGTTGACACTTAGGATTATTTTTCTATTTTTGTTTGGCCCAGGGTTATAGGGGAATACGAAAATTTAGGTATGTGACTCATTTGGGTACTAACCAATCAGAGAAGAGTTAGGGTTGAAAGTTAGGGTTGAAAGTTAGGGTTGAAAGTTAGGGTTGAAAGTTAGGGTTGACACTTAGGATTATTTTTCTATTTTTGTTTGGCCCAGGGTTATAGGGGAATACGAAAATTTAGGTATGTGACTCATTTGGGTACTAACCAATCAGAGAAGAGTTAGGGTTGAAAGTTAGGGTTGAAAGTTAGGGTTGAAAGTTAGGGTTGAAAGTTAGGGTTGAAAGTTAGGGTTGAAAGTTAGGGTTGAAAGTTAGGGTTGACACTTAGGATTATTTTTCTATTTTTGTTTGGCCCAGGGTTATAGGGGAATACGAAAATTTAGGTATGTGACTCATTTGGGTACTAACCAATCAGAGAAGAGTTAGGGTTGAAAGTTAGGGTTGAAAGTTAGGGTTGAAAGTTAGGGTTGAAAGTTAGGGTTGAAAGTTAGGGTTGAAAGTTAGGGTTGAAAGTTAGGGTTGACACTTAGGATTATTTGTCTATTTTTGTTTGGCCCAGGGTTATAGGGGAATACGAAAATTTAGGTATGTGACTCATTTGGGTACTAACCAATCAGAGAAGAGTTAGGGTTGAAAGTTAGGGTTGAAAGTTAGGGTTGAAAGTTAGGGTTGAAAGTTAGGGTTGACATTTAGGATTATTTTTCTATTTTTGTTTGGCCCAGGGTTATAGGGGAATACGAAAATTTAGGTATGTGACTCATTTGGGTACTAACCAATCAGAGAAGAGTTAGGGTTGAAAGTTAGGGTTGAAAGTTAGGGTTGAAAGTTAGGGTTGACACTTAGGATTATTTTTCTATTTTTGTTTGGCCCAGGGTTATAGGGGAATACGAAAATTTAGGTATGTGACTCATTTGGGTACTAACCAATCAGAGAAGAGTTAGGGTTGAAAGTTAGGGTTGAAAGTTAGGGTTGAAAGTTAGGGTTGAAAGTTAGGGTTGAAAGTTAGGGTTGAAAGTTAGGGTTGACACTTAGGATTATTTTTCTATTTTTGTTTGGCCCAGGGTTATAGGGGAATACGAAAATTTAGGTATGTGACTCATTTGGGTACTAACCAATCAGAGAAGAGTTAGGGTTGAAAGTTAGGGTTGAAAGTTAGGGTTGAAAGTTAGGGTTGAAAGTTAGGGTTGACACTTAGGATTATTTTTCTATTTTTGTTTGGCCCAGGGTTATAGGGGAATACGAAAATTTAGGTATGTGACTCATTTGGGTACTAACCAATCAGAGAAGAGTTAGGGTTGAAAGTTAGGGTTGAAAGTTAGGGTTGAAAGTTAGGGTTGAAAGTTAGGGTTGACACTTAGGATTATTTTTCTATTTTTGTTTGGCCCAGGGTTATAGGGGAATACGAAAATTTAGGTATGTGACTCATTTGGGTACTAACCAATCAGAGAAGAGTTAGGGTTGAAAGTTAGGGTTGAAAGTTAGGGTTGAAAGTTAGGGTTGAAAGTTAGGGTTGAAAGTTAGGGTTGAAAGTTAGGGTTGAAAGTTAGGGTTGAAAGTTAGGGTTGACACTTAGGATTATTTTTCTATTTTTGTTTGGCCCAGGGTTATAGGGGAATACGAAAATTTAGGTATGTGACTCATTTGGGTACTAACCAATCAGAGAAGAGTTAGGGTTGAAAGTTAAGGTTGAAAGTTAGGGTTGAAAGTTAGGGTTGACACTTAGGATTATTTTTCTATTTTTGTTTGGCCCAGGGTTATAGGGGAATACGAAAATTTAGGTATGTGACTCATTTGGGTACTAACCAATCAGAGAAGAGTTAGGGTTGAAAGTTAGGGTTGAAAGTTAGGGTTGAAAGTTAGGGTTGAAAGTTAGGGTTGACACTTCGGATTATTTTTCTATTTTTGTTTGGCCCAGGGTTATAGGGGAATACGAAAATTTAGGTATGTGACTCATTTGGGTACTAACCAATCAGAGAAGAGTTAGGGTTGAAAGTTAGGGTTGAAAGTTAGGGTTGAAAGTTAGGGTTGAAAGTTAGGGTTGAAAGTTAGGGTTGACACTTCGGATTATTTTTCTATTTTTGTTTGGCCCAGGGTTATAGGGGAATACGAAAATTTAGGTATGTGACTCATTTGGGTACTAACCAATCAGAGAAGAGTTAGGGTTGAAAGTTAGGGTTGAAAGTTAGGGTTGAAAGTTAGGGTTGAAAGTTAGGGTTGAAAGTTAGGGTTGAAAGTTAGGGTTGACACTTAGGATTATTTTTCTATTTTTGTTTGGCCCAGGGTTATAGGGGAATACGAAAATTTAGGTATGTGACTCATTTGGGTACTAACCAATCAGAGAAGAGTTAGGGTTGAAAGTTAGGGTTGAAAGTTAGGGTTGAAAGTTAGGGTTGAAAGTTAGGGTTGAAAGTTAGGGTTGACACTTAGGATTATTTTTCTATTTTTGTTTGGCCCAGGGTTATAGGGGAATACGAAAATTTAGGTATGTGACTCATTTGGGTACTAACCAATCAGAGAAGAGTTAGGGTTGAAAGTTAGGGTTGAAAGTTAGGGTTGAAAGTTAGGGTTGAAAGTTAGGGTTGAAAGTTAGGGTTGACACTTAGGATTATTTTTCTATTTTTGTTTGGCCCAGGGTTATAGGGGAATACGAAAATTTAGGTATGTGACTCATTTGGGTACTAACCAATCAGAGAAGAGTTAGGGTTGAAAGTTAGGGTTGAAAGTTAGGGTTGAAAGTTAGGGTTGAAAGTTAGGGTTGACACTTAGGATTATTTTTCTATTTTTGTTTGGCCCAGGGTTATAGGGGAATACGAAAATTTAGGTATGTGACTCATTTGGGTACTAACCAATCAGAGAAGAGTTAGGGTTGAAAGTTAGGGTTGAAAGTTAGGGTTGAAAGTTAGGGTTGAAAGTTAGGGTTGAAAGTTAGGGTTGACACTTAGGATTATTTTTCTATTTTTGTTTGGCCCAGGGTTATAGGGGAATACGAAAATTTAGGTATGTGACTCATTTGGGTACTAACCAATCAGAGAAGAGTTAGGGTTGAAAGTTAGGGTTGAAAGTTAGGGTTGAAAGTTAGGGTTGACACTTAGGATTATTTTTCTATTTTTGTTTGGCCCAGGGTTATAGGGGAATACGAAAATTTAGGTATGTGACTCATTTGGGTACTAACCAATCAGAGAAGAGCTAGGGTTGAAAGTTAGGGTTGAAAGTTAGGGTTGAAAGTTAGGGTTGAAAGTTAGGGTTGAAAGTTAGGGTTGAAAGTTAGGGTTGAAAGTTAGGGTTGACACTTAGGATTATTTTTCTATTTTTGTTTGGCCCAGGGTTATAGGGGAATACGAAAATTTAGGTATGTGACTCATTTGGGTACTAACCAATCAGAGAAGAGTTAGGGTTGAAAGTTAAGGTTGAAAGTTAGGGTTGAAAGTTAGGGTTGACACTTAGGATTATTTTTCTATTTTTGTTTGGCCCAGGGTTATAGGGGAATACGAAAATTTAGGTATGTGACTCATTTGGGTACTAACCAATCAGAGAAGAGTTAGGGTTGAAAGTTAGGGTTGAAAGTTAGGGTTGAAAGTTAGGGTTGAAAGTTAGGGTTGACACTTAGGATTATTTTTCTATTTTTGTTTGGCCCAGGGTTATAGGGGAATACGAAAATTTAGGTATGTGACTCATTTGGGTACTAACCAATCAGAGAAGAGTTAGGGTTGAAAGTTAGGGTTGAAAGTTAGGGTTGAAAGTTAGGGTTGAAAGTTAGGGTTGAAAGTTAGGGTTGAAAGTTAGGGTTGAAAGTTAGGGTTGACACTTAGGATTATTTTTCTATTTTTGTTTGGCCCAGGGTTATAGGGGAATACGAAAATTTAGGTATGTGACTCATTTGGGTACTAACCAATCAGAGAAGAGTTAGGGTTGAAAGTTAGGGTTGAAAGTTAGGGTTGAAAGTTAGGGTTGAAAGTTAGGGTTGAAAGTTAGGGTTGAAAGTTAGGGTTGAAAGTTAGGGTTGACACTTAGGATTATTTGTCTATTTTTGTTTGGCCCAGGGTTATAGGGGAATACGAAAATTTAGGTATGTGACTCATTTGGGTACTAACCAATCAGAGAAGAGTTAGGGTTGAAAGTTAGGGTTGAAAGTTAGGGTTGAAAGTTAGGGTTGAAAGTTAGGGTTGACACTTAGGATTATTTTTCTATTTTTGTTTGGCCCAGGGTTATAGGGGAATACGAAAATTTAGGTATGTGACTCATTTGGGTACTAACCAATCAGAGAAGAGTTAGGGTTGAAAGTTAGGGTTGAAAGTTAGGGTTGAAAGTTAGGGTTGACACTTGGATTATTTTTCTATTTTTGTTTGGCCCAGGGTTATAGGGGAATACGAAAATTTAGGTATGTGACTCATTTGGGTACTAACCAATCAGAGAAGAGTTAGGGTTGAAAGTTAGGGTTGAAAGTTAGGGTTGAAAGTTAGGGTTGAAAGTTAGGGTTGAAAGTTAGGGTTGAAAGTTAGGGTTGACACTTAGGATTATTTTTCTATTTTTGTTTGGCCCAGGGTTATAGGGGAATACGAAAATTTAGGTATGTGACTCATTTGGGTACTAACCAATCAGAGAAGAGTTAGGGTTGAAAGTTAGGGTTGAAAGTTAGGGTTGAAAGTTAGGGTTGAAAGTTAGGGTTGACACTTAGGATTATTTTTCTATTTTTGTTTGGCCCAGGGTTATAGGGGAATACGAAAATTTAGGTATGTGACTCATTTGGGTACTAACCAATCAGAGAAGAGTTAGGGTTGAAAGTTAGGGTTGAAAGTTAGGGTTGAAAGTTAGGGTTGAAAGTTAGGGTTGAAAGTTAGGGTTGACACTTAGGATTATTTTTCTATTTTTGTTTGGCCCAGGGTTATAGGGGAATACGAAAATTTAGGTATGTGACTCATTTGGGTACTAACCAATCAGAGAAGAGTTAGGGTTGAAAGTTAGGGTTGAAAGTTAGGGTTGAAAGTTAGGGTTGAAAGTTAGGGTTGAAAGTTAGGGTTGAAAGTTAGGGTTGAAAGTTAGGGTTGAAAGTTAGGGTTGACACTTAGGATTATTTTTCTATTTTTGTTTGGCCCAGGGTTATAGGGGAATACGAAAATTTAGGTATGTGACTCATTTGGGTACTAACCAATCAGAGAAGAGTTAGGGTTGAAAGTTAAGGTTGAAAGTTAGGGTTGAAAGTTAGGGTTGACACTTAGGATTATTTTTCTATTTTTGTTTGGCCCAGGGTTATAGGGGAATACGAAAATTTAGGTATGTGACTCATTTGGGTACTAACCAATCAGAGAAGAGTTAGGGTTGAAAGTTAGGGTTGAAAGTTAGGGTTGAAAGTTAGGGTTGAAAGTTAGGGTTGACACTTCGGATTATTTTTCTATTTTTGTTTGGCCCAGGGTTATAGGGGAATACGAAAATTTAGGTATGTGACTCATTTGGGTACTAACCAATCAGAGAAGAGTTAGGGTTGAAAGTTAGGGTTGAAAGTTAGGGTTGAAAGTTAGGGTTGAAAGTTAGGGTTGAAAGTTAGGGTTGACACTTCGGATTATTTTTCTATTTTTGTTTGGCCCAGGGTTATAGGGGAATACGAAAATTTAGGTATGTGACTCATTTGGGTACTAACCAATCAGAGAAGAGTTAGGGTTGAAAGTTAGGGTTGAAAGTTAGGGTTGAAAGTTAGGGTTGAAAGTTAGGGTTGAAAGTTAGGGTTGAAAGTTAGGGTTGACACTTAGGATTATTTTTCTATTTTTGTTTGGCCCAGGGTTATAGGGGAATACGAAAATTTAGGTATGTGACTCATTTGGGTACTAACCAATCAGAGAAGAGTTAGGGTTGAAAGTTAGGGTTGAAAGTTAGGGTTGAAAGTTAGGGTTGAAAGTTAGGGTTGAAAGTTAGGGTTGACACTTAGGATTATTTTTCTATTTTTGTTTGGCCCAGGGTTATAGGGGAATACGAAAATTTAGGTATGTGACTCATTTGGGTACTAACCAATCAGAGAAGAGTTAGGGTTGAAAGTTAGGGTTGAAAGTTAGGGTTGAAAGTTAGGGTTGAAAGTTAGGATTATTTTTCTATTTTTGTTTGGCCCAGGGTTATAGGGGAATACGAAAATTTAGGTATGTGACTCATTTGGGTACTAACCAATCAGAGAAGAGTTAGGGTTGAAAGTTAGGGTTGAAAGTTAGGGTTGAAAGTTAGGGTTGAAAGTTAGGGTTGAAAGTTAGGGTTGACACTTAGGATTATTTTTCTATTTTTGTTTGGCCCAGGGTTATAGGGGAATACGAAAATTTAGGTATGTGACTCATTTGGGTACTAACCAATCAGAGAAGAGTTAGGGTTGAAAGTTAGGGTTGAAAGTTAGGGTTGAAAGTTAGGGTTGAAAGTTAGGGTTGAAAGTTAGGGTTGAAAGTTAGGGTTGAAAGTTAGGGTTGACACTTAGGATTATTTTTCTATTTTTGTTTGGCCCAGGGTTATAGGGGAATACGAAAATTTAGGTATGTGACTCATTTGGGTACTAACCAATCAGAGAAGAGTTAGGGTTGAAAGTTAAGGTTGAAAGTTAGGGTTGAAAGTTAGGGTTGACACTTAGGATTATTTTTCTATTTTTGTTTGGCCCAGGGTTATAGGGGAATACGAAAATTTAGGTATGTGACTCATTTGGGTACTAACCAATCAGAGAAGAGTTAGGGTTGAAAGTTAGGGTTGAAAGTTAGGGTTGAAAGTTAGGGTTGAAAGTTAGGGTTGAAAGTTAGGGTTGACACTTAGGATTATTTTTCTATTTTTGTTTGGCCCAGGGTTATAGGGGAATACGAAAATTTAGGTATGTGACTCATTTGGGTACTAACCAATCAGAGAAGAGTTAGGGTTGAAAGTTAGGGTTGAAAGTTAGGGTTGAAAGTTAGGGTTGAAAGTTAGGGTTGAAAGTTAGGGTTGAAAGTTAGGGTTGAAAGTTAGGGTTGACACTTAGGATTATTTTTCTATTTTTGTTTGGCCCAGGGTTATAGGGGAATACGAAAATTTAGGTATGTGACTCATTTGGGTACTAACCAATCAGAGAAGAGTTAGGGTTGAAAGTTAGGGTTGAAAGTTAGGGTTGAAAGTTAGGGTTGAAAGTTAGGGTTGAAAGTTAGGGTTGAAAGTTAGGGTTGACACTTAGGATTATTTGTCTATTTTTGTTTGGCCCAGGGTTATAAGGGAATACGAAAATTTAGGTATGTGACTCATTTGGGTACTAACCAATCAGAGAAGAGTTAGGGTTGAAAGTTAGGGTTGAAAGTTAGGGTTGAAAGTTAGGGTTGAAAGTTAGGGTTGACATTTAGGATTATTTTTCTATTTTTGTTTGGCCCAGGGTTATAGGGGAATACGAAAATTTAGGTATGTGACTCATTTGGGTACTAACCAATCAGAGAAGAGTTAGGGTTGAAAGTTAGGGTTGAAAGTTAGGGTTGAAAGTTAGGGTTGACACTTAGGATTATTTTTCTATTTTTGTTTGGCCCAGGGTTATAGGGGAATACGAAAATTTAGGTATGTGACTCATTTGGGTACTAACCAATCAGAGAAGAGTTAGGGTTGAAAGTTAGGGTTGAAAGTTAGGGTTGAAAGTTAGGGTTAGGGTTAGGGTTAGGGTTAGGGTTATAGGGGAATACGAAAATTTAGGTATGTGACTCATTTGGGTACTAACCAATGAGAGAAGAGTTAGGGTTGAAAGTTAGGGTTGAAAGTTAGGGTTGACACTTAGGATTATTTTTCTATTTTTGTTTGGCCCAGGGTTATAGGGGAATACGAAAATTTAGGTATGTGACTCATTTGGGTACTAACCAATCAGAGAAGAGTTAGGGTTGAAAGTTAGGGTTGAAAGTTAGGGTTGAAAGTTAGGGTTGAAAGTTAGGGTTGAAAGTTAGGGTTGAAAGTTAGGGTTGAAAGTTAGGGTTGACACTTAGGATTATTTTTCTATTTTTGTTTGGCCCAGGGTTATAGGGGAATACGAAAATTTAGGTATGTGACTCATTTGGGTTCTAACCAATCAGAGAAGAGTTAGGGTTGAAAGTTAGGGTTGAAAGTTAGGGTTGAAAGTTAGGGTTGACACTTAGGATTATTTTTCTATTTTTGTTTGGCCCAGGGTGATAGGGGAATACGAAAATTTAGGTATGTGACTCATTTGGGTACTAACCAATCAGAGAAGAGTTAGGGTTGAAAGTTAGGGTTGAAAGTTAGGGTTGAAAGTTAGGGTTGAAAGTTAGGGTTGACACTTAGGATTATTTTTCTATTTTTGTTTGGCCCAGGGTTATAGGGGAATACGAAAATTTAGGTATGTGACTCATTTGGGTACTAACCAATCAGAGAAGAGTTAGGGTTGAAAGTTAGGGTTGAAAGTTAGGGTTGAAAGTTAGGGTTGAAAGTTAGGATTATTTTTCTATTTTTGTTTGGCCCAGGGTTATAGGGGAATACGAAAATTTAGGTATGTGACTCATTTGGGTACTAACCAATCAGAGAAGAGTTAGGGTTGAAAGTTAGGGTTGAAAGTTAGGGTTGAAAGTTAGGGTTGACACTTAGGATTATTTTTCTATTTTTGTTTGGCCCAGGGTTAAAGGGGAATACGAAAATTTAGGTATGTGACTCATTTGGGTACTAACCAATCAGAGAAGAGTTAGGGTTGAAAGTTAGGGTTGAAAGTTAGGGTTGAAAGTTAGGGTTGAAAGTTAGGGTTGAAAGTTAGGGTTGAAAGTTAGGGTTGACACTTAGGATTATTTTTCTATTTTTGTTTGGCCCAGGGTTATAGGGGAATACGAAAATTTAGGTATGTGACTCATTTGGGTACTAACCAATCAGAGAAGAGTTAGGGTTGAAAGTTAAGGTTGAAAGTTAGGGTTGAAAGTTAGGGTTGACACTTAGGATTATTTTTCTATTTTTGTTTGGCCCAGGGTTATAGGGGAATACGAAAATTTAGGTATGTGACTCATTTGGGTACTAACCAATCAGAGAAGAGTTAGGGTTGAAAGTTAGGGTTGAAAGTTAGGGTTGAAAGTTAGGGTTGAAAGTTAGGGTTGACACTTAGGATTATTTTTCTATTTTTGTTTGGCCCAGGGTTATAGGGGAATACGAAAATTTAGGTATGTGACTCATTTGGGTACTAACCAATCAGAGAAGAGTTAGGGTTGAAAGTTAGGGTTGAAAGTTAGGGTTGAAAGTTAGGGTTGAAAGTTAGGGTTGAAAGTTAGGGTTGAAAGTTAGGGTTGAAAGTTAGGGTTGACACTTAGGATTATTTTTCTATTTTTGTTTGGCCCAGGGTTATAGGGGAATACGAAAATTTAGGTATGTGACTCATTTGGGTACTAACCAATCAGAGAAGAGTTAGGGTTGAAAGTTAAGGTTGAAAGTTAGGGTTGAAAGTTAGGGTTGACACTTAGGATTATTTTTCTATTTTTGTTTGGCCCAGGGTTATAGGGGAATACGAAAATTTAGGTATGTGACTCATTTGGGTACTAACCAATCAGAGAAGAGTTAGGGTTGAAAGTTAGGGTTGAAAGTTAGGGTTGAAAGTTAGGGTTGAAAGTTAGGGTTGACACTTCGGATTATTTTTCTATTTTTGTTTGGCCCAGGGTTATAGGGGAATACGAAAATTTAGGTATGTGACTCATTTGGGTACTAACCAATCAGAGAAGAGTTAGGGTTGAAAGTTAGGGTTGAAAGTTAGGGTTGAAAGTTAGGGTTGAAAGTTAGGGTTGAAAGTTAGGGTTGACACTTCGGATTATTTTTCTATTTTTGTTTGGCCCAGGGTTATAGGGGAATACGAAAATTTAGGTATGTGACTCATTTGGGTACTAACCAATCAGAGAAGAGTTAGGGTTGAAAGTTAGGGTTGAAAGTTAGGGTTGAAAGTTAGGTTGAAAGTTAGGGTTGAAAGTTAGGGTTGAAAGTTAGGGTTGACACTTAGGATTATTTTTCTATTTTTGTTTGGCCCAGGGTTATAGGGGAATACGAAAATTTAGGTATGTGACTCATTTGGGTACTAACCAATCAGAGAAGAGTTAGGGTTGAAAGTTAGGGTTGAAAGTTAGGGTTGAAAGTTAGGGTTGAAAGTTAGGGTTGAAAGTTAGGGTTGACACTTAGGATTATTTTTCTATTTTTGTTTGGCCCAGGGTTATAGGGGAATACGAAAATTTAGGTATGTGACTCATTTGGGTACTAACCAATCAGAGAAGAGTTAGGGTTGAAAGTTAGGGTTGAAAGTTAGGGTTGAAAGTTAGGGTTGAAAGTTAGGATTATTTTTCTATTTTTGTTTGGCCCAGGGTTATAGGGGAATACGAAAATTTAGGTATGTGACTCATTTGGGTACTAACCAATCAGAGAAGAGTTAGGGTTGAAAGTTAGGGTTGAAAGTTAGGGTTGAAAGTTAGGGTTGAAAGTTAGGGTTGAAAGTTAGGGTTGACACTTAGGATTATTTTTCTATTTTTGTTTGGCCCAGGGTTATAGGGGAATACGAAAATTTAGGTATGTGACTCATTTGGGTACTAACCAATCAGAGAAGAGTTAGGGTTGAAAGTTAGGGTTGAAAGTTAGGGTTGAAAGTTAGGGTTGAAAGTTAGGGTTGAAAGTTAGGGTTGAAAGTTAGGGTTGAAAGTTAGGGTTGAAAGTTAGGGTTGACACTTAGGATTATTTTTCTATTTTTGTTTGGCCCAGGGTTATAGGGGAATACGAAAATTTAGGTATGTGACTCATTTGGGTACTAACCAATCAGAGAAGAGTTAGGGTTGAAAGTTAAGGGTTGAAAGTTAGGGTTGAAAGTTAGGGTTGACACTTAGGATTATTTTTCTATTTTTGTTTGGCCCAGGGTTATAGGGGAATACGAAAATTTAGGTATGTGACTCATTTGGGTACTAACCAATCAGAGAAGAGTTAGGGTTGAAAGTTAGGGTTGAAAGTTAGGGTTGAAAGTTAGGGTTGAAAGTTAGGGTTGACACTTAGGATTATTTTTCTATTTTTGTTTGGCCCAGGGTTATAGGGGGAATACAAAAATTTAGGTATGTGACTCATTTGGGTACTAACCAATCAGAGAAGAGTTAGGGTTGAAAGTTAGGGTTGAAAGTTAGGGTTGAAAGTTAGGGTTGAAAGTTAGGGTTGAAAGTTAGGGTTGAAAGTTAGGGTTGACACTTAGGATTATTTTTCTATTTTTGTTTGGCCCAGGGTTATAGGGGAATACGAAAATTTAGGTATGTGACTCATTTGGGTACTAACCAATCAGAGAAGAGTTAGGGTTGAAAGTTAGGGTTGAAAGTTAGGGTTGAAAGTTAGGGTTGAAAGTTAGGGTTGAAAGTTAGGGTTGAAAGTTAGGGTTGAAAGTTAGGGTTGACACTTAGGATTATTTTTCTATTTTTGTTTGGCCCAGGGTTATAGGGGAATACGAAAATTTAGGTATGTGACTCATTTGGGTACTAACCAATCAGAGAAGAGTTAGGGTTGAAAGTTAGGGTTGAAAGTTAGGGTTGAAAGTTAGGGTTGAAAGTTAGGGTTGAAAGTTAGGGTTGAAAGTTAGGGTTGACACTTAGGATTATTTTTCTATTTTTGTTTGGCCCAGGGTTATAGGGGAATACGAAAATTTAGGTATGTGACTCATTTGGGTACTAACCAATCAGAGAAGAGTTAGGGTTGAAAGTTAGGGTTGAAAGTTAGGGTTGAAAGTTAGGGTTGAAAGTTAGGGTTGAAAGTTAGGGTTGAAAGTTAGGGTTGAAAGTTAGGGTTGACACTTAGGATTATTTTTCTATTTTTGTTTGGCCCAGGGTTATAGGGGAATACGAAAATTTAGGTATGTGACTCATTTGGGTACTAACCAATCAGAGAAGAGTTAGGGTTGAAAGTTAGGGTTGAAAGTTAGGGTTGAAAGTTAGGGTTGAAAGTTAGGGTTGAAAGTTAGGGTTGAAAGTTAGGGTTGACACTTAGGATTATTTTTCTATTTTTGTTTGGCCCAGGGTTATAGGGGAATACGAAAATTTAGGTATGTGACTCATTTGGGTACTAACCAATCAGAGAAGAGTTAGGGTTGAAAGTTAGGGTTGAAAGTTAGGGTTGAAAGTTAGGGTTGAAAGTTAGGGTTGAAAGTTAGGGTTGACACTTAGGATTATTTTTCTATTTTTGTTTGGCCCAGGGTTATAGGGGAATACGAAAATTTAGGTATGTGACTCATTTGGGTACTAACCAATCAGAGAAGAGTTAGGGTTGAAAGTTAGGGTTGAAAGTTAGGGTTGAAAGTTAGGGTTGAAAGTTAGGATTATTTTTCTATTTTTGTTTGGCCCAGGGTTATAGGGGAATACGAAAATTTAGGTATGTGACTCATTTGGGTACTAACCAATCAGAGAAGAGTTAGGGTTGAAAGTTAGGGTTGAAAGTTAGGGTTGAAAGTTAGGGTTGAAAGTTAGGGTTGAAAGTTAGGGTTGACACTTAGGATTATTTTTCTATTTTTGTTTGGCCCAGGGTTATAGGGGAATACGAAAATTTAGGTATGTGACTCATTTGGGTACTAACCAATCAGAGAAGAGTTAGGGTTGAAAGTTAGGGTTGAAAGTTAGGGTTGAAAGTTAGGGTTGAAAGTTAGGGTTGAAAGTTAGGGTTGAAAGTTAGGGTTGAAAGTTAGGGTTGACACTTAGGATTATTTTTCTATTTTTGTTTGGCCCAGGGTTATAGGGGAATACGAAAATTTAGGTATGTGACTCATTTGGGTACTAACCAATCAGAGAAGAGTTAGGGTTGAAAGTTAAGGTTGAAAGTTAGGGTTGAAAGTTAGGGTTGACACTTAGGATTATTTTTCTATTTTTGTTTGGCCCAGGGTTATAGGGGAATACGAAAATTTAGGTATGTGACTCATTTGGGTACTAACCAATCAGAGAAGAGTTAGGGTTGAAAGTTAGGGTTGAAAGTTAGGGTTGAAAGTTAGGGTTGAAAGTTAGGGTTGACACTTCGGATTATTTTTCTATTTTTGTTTGGCCCAGGGTTATAGGGGAATACGAAAATTTAGGTATGTGACTCATTTGGGTACTAACCAATCAGAGAAGAGTTAGGGTTGAAAGTTAGGGTTGAAAGTTAGGGTTGAAAGTTAGGGTTGAAAGTTAGGGTTGAAAGTTAGGGTTGACACTTAGGATTATTTTTCTATTTTTGTTTGGCCCAGGGTTATAGGGGAATACGAAAATTTAGGTATGTGACTCATTTGGGTACTAACCAATCAGAGAAGAGTTAGGGTTGAAAGTTAGGGTTGAAAGTTAGGGTTGAAAGTTAGGGTTGAAAGTTAGGGTTGAAAGTTAGGGTTGACACTTAGGATTATTTTTCTATTTTTGTTTGGCCCAGGGTTATAGGGGAATACGAAAATTTAGGTATGTGACTCATTTGGGTACTAACCAATCAGAGAAGAGTTAGGGTTGAAAGTTAGGGTTGAAAGTTAGGGTTGAACGTTAGGGTTGACACTTAGGATTATTTTTCTATTTTTGTTTGGCCCAGGGTTATAGGGGAATACGAAAATTTTGGTATGTGACTCATTTGGGTACTAACCAATCAGAGAAGAGCTAGGGTTGAAAGTTAGGGTTGAAAGTTAGGGTTGAAAGTTAGGGTTGAAAGTTAGGGTTGAAAGTTAGGGTTGACACTTAGGATTATTTTTCTATTTTTGTTTGGCCCAGGGTTATAGGGGAATACGAAAATTTAGGTATGTGACTCATTTGGGTACTAACCAATCAGAGAAGAGTTAGGGTTGAAAGTTAGGGTTGAAAGTTAGGGTTGAAAGTTAGGGTTGACACTTAGGATTATTTTTCTATTTTTGTTTGGCCCAGGGTTATAGGGGAATACGAAAATTTAGGTATGTGACTCATTTGGGTACTAACCAATCAGAGAAGAGCTAGGGTTGAAAGTTAGGGTTGAAAGTTAGGGTTGAAAGTTAGGGTTGACACTTAGGATTATTTTTCTATTTTTGTTTGGCCCAGGGTTATAGGGGAATACGAAAATTTAGGTATGTGACTCATTTGGGTACTAACCAATCAGAGAAGAGTTAGGGTTGAAAGTTAGGGTTGAAAGTTAGGGTTGAAAGTTAGGGTTGAAAGTTAGGGTTGAAAGTTAGGATTATTTTTCTATTTTTGTTTGGCCCAGGGTTATAGGGGAATACGAAAATTTAGGTATGTGACTCATTTGGGTACTAACCAATCAGAGAAGAGTTAGGGTTGAAAGTTAGGGTTGAAAGTTAGGGTTGAAAGTTAGGGTTGAAAGTTAGGGTTAGGGTTAGGGTTAGGGTTAGGGTTATAGGGGAATACGAAAATTTAGGTATGTGACTCATTTGGGTACTAACCAATGAGAGAAGAGTTAGGGTTGAAAGTTAGGGTTGAAAGTTAGGGTTGACACTTAGGATTATTTTTCTATTTTTGTTTGGCCCAGGGTTATAGGGGAATACGAAAATTTAGGTATGTGACTCATTTGGGTACTAACCAATCAGAGAAGAGTTAGGGTTGAAAGTTAGGGTTGAAAGTTAGGGTTGAAAGTTAGGGTTGAAAGTTAGGGTTGAAAGTTAGGGTTGAAAGTTAGGGTTGAAAGTTAGGGTTGACACTTAGGATTATTTTTCTATTTTTGTTTGGCCCAGGGTTATAGGGGAATACGAAAATTTAGGTATGTGACTCATTTGGGTTCTAACCAATCAGAGAAGAGTTAGGGTTGAAAGTTAGGGTTGAAAGTTAGGGTTGAAAGTTAGGGTTGACACTTAGGATTATTTTTCTATTTTTGTTTGGCCCAGGGTGATAGGGGAATACGAAAATTTAGGTATGTGACTCATTTGGGTACTAACCAATCAGAGAAGAGTTAGGGTTGAAAGTTAGGGTTGAAAGTTAGGGTTGAAAGTTAGGGTTGAAAGTTAGGGTTGACACTTAGGATTATTTTTCTATTTTTGTTTGGCCCAGGGTTATAGGGGAATACGAAAATTTAGGTATGTGACTCATTTGGGTACTAACCAATCAGAGAAGAGTTAGGGTTGAAAGTTAGGGTTGAAAGTTAGGGTTGAAAGTTAGGGTTGAAAGTTAGGATTATTTTTCTATTTTTGTTTGGCCCAGGGTTATAGGGGAATACGAAAATTTAGGTATGTGACTCATTTGGGTACTAACCAATCAGAGAAGAGTTAGGGTTGAAAGTTAGGGTTGAAAGTTAGGGTTGAAAGTTAGGGTTGACACTTAGGATTATTTTTCTATTTTTGTTTGGCCCAGGGTTAAAGGGGAATACGAAAATTTAGGTATGTGACTCATTTGGGTACTAACCAATCAGAGAAGAGTTAGGGTTGAAAGTTAGGGTTGAAAGTTAGGGTTGAAAGTTAGGGTTGAAAGTTAGGGTTGAAAGTTAGGGTTGAAAGTTAGGGTTGAAAGATAGGGTTGACACTTAGGATTATTTTTCTATTTTTGTTTGGCCCAGGGTTATAGGGGAATACGAAAATTTAGGTATGTGACTCATTTGGGTACTAACCAATCAGAGAAGAGTTAGGGTTGAAAGTTATGGTTGAAAGTTAGGGTTGAAAGTTAGGGTTGACACTTAGGATTATTTTTCTATTTTTGTTTGGCCCAGGGTTATAGGGGAATACGAAAATTTAGGTATGTGACTCATTTGGGTACTAACCAATCAGAGAAGAGTTAGGGTTGAAAGTTAGGGTTGAAAGTTAGGGTTGAAAGTTAGGGTTGAAAGTTAGGGTTGACACTTAGGATTATTTTTCTATTTTTGTTTGGCCCAGGGTTATAGGGGAATACGAAAATTTAGGTATGTGACTCATTTGGGTACTAACCAATCAGAGAAGAGTTAGGGTTGAAAGTTAGGGTTGAAAGTTAGGGTTGAAAGTTAGGGTTGAAAGTTAGGGTTGAAAGTTAGGGTTGAAAGTTAGGGTTGAAAGTTAGGGTTGAAAGTTAGGGTTGACACTTAGGATTATTTTTCTATTTTTGTTTGGCCCAGGGTTATAGGGGAATACGAAAATTTAGGTATGTGACTCATTTGGGTACTAACCAATCAGAGAAGAGTTAGGGTTGAAAGTTAAGGTTGAAAGTTAGGGTTGAAAGTTAGGGTTGACACTTAGGATTATTTTTCTATTTTTGTTTGGCCCAGGGTTATAGGGGAATACGAAAATTTAGGTATGTGACTCATTTGGGTACTAACCAATCAGAGAAGAGTTAGGGTTGAAAGTTAGGGTTGAAAGTTAGGGTTGAAAGTTAGGGTTGAAAGTTAGGGTTGACACTTCGGATTATTTTTCTATTTTTGTTTGGCCCAGGGTTATAGGGGAATACGAAAATTTAGGTATGTGACTCATTTGGGTACTAACCAATCAGAGAAGAGTTAGGGTTGAAAGTTAGGGTTGAAAGTTAGGGTTGAAAGTTAGGGTTGAAAGTTAGGGTTGAAAGTTAGGGTTGAAAGTTAGGGTTGACACTTCGGATTATTTTTCTATTTTTGTTTGGCCCAGGGTTATAGGGGAATACGAAAATTTAGGTATGTGACTCATTTGGGTACTAACCAATCAGAGAAGAGTTAGGGTTGAAAGTTAGGGTTGAAAGTTAGGGTTGAAAGTTAGGGTTGAAAGTTAGGGTTGAAAGTTAGGGTTGAAAGTTAGGGTTGACACTTAGGATTATTTTTCTATTTTTGTTTGGCCCAGGGTTATAGGGGAATACGAAAATTTAGGTATGTGACTCATTTGGGTACTAACCAATCAGAGAAGAGTTAGGGTTGAAAGTTAGGGTTGAAAGTTAGGGTTGAAAGTTAGGGTTGAAAGTTAGGGTTGAAAGTTAGGGTTGACACTTAGGATTATTTTTCTATTTTTGTTTGGCCCAGGGTTATAGGGGAATACGAAAATTTAGGTATGTGACTCATTTGGGTACTAACCAATCAGAGAAGAGTTAGGGTTGAAAGTTAGGGTTGAAAGTTAGGGTTGAAAGTTAGGGTTGAAAGTTAGGATTATTTTTCTATTTTTGTTTGGCCCAGGGTTATAGGGGAATACGAAAATTTAGGTATGTGACTCATTTGGGTACTAACCAATCAGAGAAGAGTTAGGGTTGAAAGTTAGGGTTGAAAGTTAGGGTTGAAAGTTAGGGTTGAAAGTTAGGGTTGAAAGTTAGGGTTGACACTTAGGATTATTTTTCTATTTTTGTTTGGCCCAGGGTTATAGGGGAATACGAAAATTTAGGTATGTGACTCATTTGGGTACTAACCAATCAGAGAAGAGTTAGGGTTGAAAGTTAGGGTTGAAAGTTAGGGTTGAAAGTTAGGGTTGAAAGTTAGGGTTGAAAGTTAGGGTTGAAAGTTAGGGTTGACACTTAGGATTATTTTTCTATTTTTGTTTGGCCCAGGGTTATAGGGGAATACGAAAATTTAGGTATGTGACTCATTTGGGTACTAACCAATCAGAGAAGAGTTAGGGTTGAAAGTTAAGGTTGAAAGTTAGGGTTGAAAGTTAGGGTTGACACTTAGGATTATTTTTCTATTTTTGTTTGGCCCAGGGTTATAGGGGAATACGAAAATTTAGGTATGTGACTCATTTGGGTACTAACCAATCAGAGAAGAGTTAGGGTTGAAAGTTAGGGTTGAAAGTTAGGGTTGAAAGTTAGGGTTGACACTTAGGATTATTTTTCTATTTTTGTTTGGCCCAGGGTTATAGGGGAATACGAAAATTTAGGTATGTGACTCATTTGGGTACTAACCAATCAGAGAAGAGTTAG
Source organism: Ascaphus truei (assembly GCF_040206685.1). Taxonomy (NCBI): domain Eukaryota; kingdom Metazoa; phylum Chordata; class Amphibia; order Anura; family Ascaphidae; genus Ascaphus; species Ascaphus truei. The sequence continues at coordinate 48,800 of NW_027454693.1, forward strand.
GGTTGAAAGTTAGGGTTGAAAGTTAGGGTTGAAAGTTAGGGTTGAAAGTTAGGGTTGAAAGTTAGGGTTGAAAGTTAGGGTTGAAAGTTAGGGTTGAAAGTTAGGGTTGACACTTAGGATTATTTTTCTATTTTTGTTTGGCCCAGGGTTATAGGGGAATACGAAAATTTAGGTATGTGACTCATTTGGGTACTAACCAATCAGAGAAGAGTTAGGGTTGAAAGTTAGGGTTGAAAGTTAGGGTTGAAAGTTAGGGTTGAAAGTTAGGGTTGAAAGTTAGGGTTGAAAGTTAGGGTTGAAAGTTAGGGTTGACACTTAGGATTATTTGTCTATTTTTGTTTGGCCCAGGGTTATAGGGGAATACGAAAATTTAGGTATGTGACTCATTTGGGTACTAACCAATCAGAGAAGAGTTAGGGTTGAAAGTTAGGGTTGAAAGTTAGGGTTGAAAGTTAGGGTTGAAAGTTAGGGTTGACATTTAGGATTATTTTTCTATTTTTGTTTGGCCCAGGGTTATAGGGGAATACGAAAATTTAGGTATGTGACTCATTTGGGTACTAACCAATCAGAGAAGAGTTAGGGTTGAAAGTTAGGGTTGAAAGTTAGGGTTGAAAGTTAGGGTTGACACTTAGGATTATTTTTCTATTTTTGTTTGGCCCAGGGTTATAGGGGAATACGAAAATTTAGGTATGTGACTCATTTGGGTACTAACCAATCAGAGAAGAGTTAGGGTTGAAAGTTAGGGTTGAAAGTTAGGGTTGAAAGTTAGGGTTGAAAGTTAGGGTTGAAAGTTAGGGTTGAAAGTTAGGGTTGACACTTAGGATTATTTTTCTATTTTTGTTTGGCCCAGGGTTATAGGGGAATACGAAAATTTAGGTATGTGACTCATTTGGGTACTAACCAATCAGAGAAGAGTTAGGGTTGAAAGTTAGGGTTGAAAGTTAGGGTTGAAAGTTAGGGTTGAAAGTTAGGGTTGAAAGTTAGGATTATTTTTCTATTTTTGTTTGGCCCAGGGTTATAGGGGAATACGAAAATTTAGGTATGTGACTCATTTGGGTACTAACCAATCAGAGAAGAGTTAGGGTTGAAAGTTAAGGTTGAAAGTTAGGGTTGAAAGTTAGGGTTGACACTTAGGATTATTTTTCTATTTTTGTTTGGCCCAGGGTTATAGGGGAATACGAAAATTTAGGTATGTGACTCATTTGGGTACTAACCAATCAGAGAAGAGTTAGGGTTGAAAGTTAGGGTTGAAAGTTAGGGTTGAAAGTTAGGGTTGAAAGTTAGGGTTGACACTTCGGATTATTTTTCTATTTTTGTTTGGCCCAGGGTTATAGGGGAATACGAAAATTTAGGTATGTGACTCATTTGGGTACTAACCAATCAGAGAAGAGTTAGGGTTGAAAGTTAGGGTTGAAAGTTAGGGTTGAAAGTTAGGGTTGAAAGTTAGGGTTGAAAGTTAGGGTTGAAAGTTAGGGTTGACACTTAGGATTATTTTTCTATTTTTGTTTGGCCCAGGGTTATAGGGGAATACGAAAATTTAGGTATGTGACTCATTTGGGTACTAACCAATCAGAGAAGAGTTAGGGTTGAAAGTTAGGGTTGAAAGTTAGGGTTGAAAGTTAGGGTTGAAAGTTAGGGTTGAAAGTTAGGGTTGACACTTAGGATTATTTTTCTATTTTTGTTTGGCCCAGGGTTATAGGGGAATACGAAAATTTAGGTATGTGACTCATTTGGGTACTAACCAATCAGAGAAGAGTTAGGGTTGAAAGTTAGGGTTGAAAGTTAGGGTTGAAAGTTAGGGTTGAAAGTTAGGGTTGACACTTAGGATTATTTTTCTATTTTTGTTTGGCCCAGGGTTATAGGGGAATACGAAAATTTAGGTATGTGACTCATTTGGGTACTAACCAATCAGAGAAGAGTTAGGGTTGAAAGTTAGGGTTGAAAGTTAGGGTTGAAAGTTAGGGTTGAAAGTTAGGGTTGAAAGTTAGGGTTGACACTTAGGATTATTTTTCTATTTTTGTTTGGCCCAGGGTTATAGGGGAATACGAAAATTTAGGTATGTGACTCATTTGGGTACTAACCAATCAGAGAAGAGTTAGGGTTGAAAGTTAGGGTTGAAAGTTAGGGTTGAACGTTAGGGTTGACACTTAGGATTATTTTTCTATTTTTGTTTGGCCCAGGGTTATAGGGGAATACGAAAATTTAGGTATGTGACTCATTTGGGTACTAACCAATCAGAGAAGAGCTAGGGTTGAAAGTTAGGGTTGAAAGTTAGGGTTGAAAGTTAGGGTTGAAAGTTAGGGTTGAAAGTTAGGGTTGACACTTAGGATTATTTTTCTATTTTTGTTTGGCCCAGGGTTATAGGGGAATACGAAAATTTAGGTATGTGACTCATTTGGGTACTAACCAATCAGAGAAGAGTTAGGGTTGAAAGTTAGGGTTGAAAGTTAGGGTTGAAAGTTAGGGTTGACACTTAGGATTATTTTTCTATTTTTGTTTGGCCCAGGGTTATAGGGGAATACGAAAATTTAGGTATGTGACTCATTTGGGTACTAACCAATCAGAGAAGAGCTAGGGTTGAAAGTTAGGGTTGAAAGTTAGGGTTGAAAGTTAGGGTTGAAAGTTAGGGTTGACACTTAGGATTATTTTTCTATTTTTGTTTGGCCCAGGGTTATAGGGGAATACGAAAATTTAGGTATGTGACTCATTTGGGTACTAACCAATCAGAGAAGAGTTAGGGTTGAAAGTTAGGGTTGAAAGTTAGGGTTGAAAGTTAGGGTTGAAAGTTAGGGTTGAAAGTTAGGATTATTTTTCTATTTTTGTTTGGCCCAGGGTTATAGGGGAATACGAAAATTTAGGTATGTGACTCATTTGGGTACTAACCAATCAGAGAAGAGTTAGGGTTGAAAGTTAGGGTTGAAAGTTAGGGTTGAAAGTTAGGGTTGAAAGTTAGGGTTGACACTTAGGATTATTTTTCGATTTTTGTTTGGCCCAGGGTTATAGGGGAATACGAAAATGTAGGTATGTGACTCATTTGGGTACTAACCAATCAAAGAAGAGTTAGGGTTGAAAGTTAGGGTTGAAAGTTAGGGTTGAAAGTTAGGGTTGAAAGTTAGGGTTGACACTTAGGATTATTTTTCTATTTTTGTTTGGCCCAGGGTTATAGGGGAATACGAAAATTTAGGGTTAGGGTTAGGGTTAGGGTTAGGGTTAGGGTTAGGGTTAGGGTTAGGGTTATAGGGGAATACGAAAATTAGGGTTAGGGTTAGGGTTAGGGTTAGGGTTAGGGTTAGGGTTAGGGTTAGGGTTAGGGTTAGGGTTAGGGTTAGGGTTAGGGTTAGGGTTATAGGGGAATACGAAAATTTAGGTATGTGACTCATTTGGGTACTAACCAATCAGAGAAGAGTTAGGGTTGAAAGTTAGGGTTGAAAGTTAGGGTTAGGGTTAGGGTTAGGGTTAGGGTTAGGGTTAGGGTTAGGGTTAGGGTTATAGGGGAATACGAAAATTTAGGTATGTGACTCATTTGGGTACTAACCAATCAGAGAAGAGTTAGGGTTGAAAGTTAGGGTTGAAAGTTAGGGTTGAAAGTTAGGGTTGAAAGTTAGGGTTGAAAGTTAGGGTTGACACTTAGGATTATTTTTCTATTTTTGTTTGGCCCAGGGTTATAGGGGAATACGAAAATTTAGGTATGTGACTCATTTGGGTACTAACCAATCAGAGAAGAGTTAGGGTTGAAAGTTAGGGTTGAAAGTTAGGGTTGAAAGTTAGGGTTGAAAGTTAGGGTTGAAAGTTAGGGTTGAAAGTTAGGGTTGAAAGTTAGGGTTGACACTTAGGATTATTTTTCTATTTTTGTTTGGCCCAGGGTTATAGGGGAATACGAAAATTTAGGTATGTGACTCATTTGGGTACTAACCAATCAGAGAAGAGTTAGAGTTGAAAGTTAAGGTTGAAAGTTAGGGTTGAAAGTTAGGGTTGACACTTAGGATTATTTTTCTATTTTTGTTTGGCCCAGGGTTATAGGGGAATACGAAAATTTAGGTATGTGACTCATTTGGGTACTAACCAATCAGAGAAGAGTTAGGGTTGAAAGTTAGGGTTGAAAGTTAGGGTTGAAAGTTAGGGTTGACACTTAGGATTATTTTTCTATTTTTGTTTGGCCCAGGGTTATAGGGGAATACGAAAATTTAGGTATGTGACTCATTTGGGTACTAACCAATCAGAGAAGAGCTAGGGTTGAAAGTTAGGGTTGAAAGTTAGGGTTGAAAGTTAGGGTTGAAAGTTAGGGTTGACACTTAGGATTATTTTTCTATTTTTGTTTGGCCCAGGGTTATAGGGGAATACGAAAATTTAGGTATGTGACTCATTTGGGTACTAACCAATCAGAGAAGAGTTAGGGTTGAAAGTTAGGGTTGAAAGTTAGGGTTGAAAGTTAGGGTTGAAAGTTAGGGTTGAAAGTTAGGATTATTTTTCTATTTTTGTTTGGCCCAGGGTTATAGGGGAATACGAAAATTTAGGTATGTGACTCATTTGGGTACTAACCAATCAGAGAAGAGTTAGGGTTGAAAGTTAGGGTTGAAAGTTAGGGTTGAAAGTTAGGGTTGAAAGTTAGGGTTGACACTTAGGATTATTTTTCGATTTTTGTTTGGCCCAGGGTTATAGGGGAATACGAAAATGTAGGTATGTGACTCATTTGGGTACTAACCAATCAAAGAAGAGTTAGGGTTGAAAGTTAGGGTTGAAAGTTAGGGTTGAAAGTTAGGGTTGAAAGTTAGGGTTGACACTTAGGATTATTTTTCTATTTTTGTTTGGCCCAGGGTTATAGGGGAATACGAAAATTTAGGGTTAGGGTTAGGGTTAGGGTTAGGGTTAGGGTTAGGGTTAGGGTTAGGGTTATAGGGGAATACGAAAATTAGGGTTAGGGTTAGGGTTAGGGTTAGGGTTAGGGTTAGGGTTAGGGTTAGGGTTAGGGTTAGGGTTAGGGTTAGGGTTAGGGTTAGGGTTAGGGTTAGGGTTAGGGTTATAGGGGAATACGAAAATTTAGGTATGTGACTCATTTGGGTACTAACCAATCAGAGAAGAGTTAGGGTTGAAAGTTAGGGTTGAAAGTTAGGGTTAGGGTTAGGGTTAGGGTTAGGGTTAGGGTTAGGGTTAGGGTTAGGGTTATAGGGGAATACGAAAATTTAGGTATGTGACTCATTTGGGTACTAACCAATCAGAGAAGAGTTAGGGTTGAAAGTTAGGGTTGAAAGTTAGGGTTGAAAGTTAGGGTTGAAAGTTAGGGTTGAAAGTTAGGGTTGACACTTAGGATTATTTTTCTATTTTTGTTTGGCCCAGGGTTATAGGGGAATACGAAAATTTAGGTATGTGACTCATTTGGGTACTAACCAATCAGAGAAGAGTTAGGGTTGAAAGTTAGGGTTGAAAGTTAGGGTTGAAAGTTAGGGTTGAAAGTTAGGGTTGAAAGTTAGGGTTGAAAGTTAGGGTTGAAAGTTAGGGTTGACACTTAGGATTATTTTTCTATTTTTGTTTGGCCCAGGGTTATAGGGGAATACGAAAATTTAGGTATGTGACTCATTTGGGTACTAACCAATCAGAGAAGAGTTAGAGTTGAAAGTTAAGGTTGAAAGTTAGGGTTGAAAGTTAGGGTTGACACTTAGGATTATTTTTCTATTTTTGTTTGGCCCAGGGTTATAGGGGAATACGAAAATTTAGGTATGTGACTCATTTGGGTACTAACCAATCAGAGAAGAGTTAGGGTTGAAAGTTAGGGTTGAAAGTTAGGGTTGAAAGTTAGGGTTGACACTTAGGATTATTTTTCTATTTTTGTTTGGCCCAGGGTTATAGGGGAATACGAAAATTTAGGTATGTGACTCATTTGGGTACTAACCAATCAGAGAAGAGTTAGGGTTGAAAGTTAGGGTTGAAAGTTAGGGTTGAAAGTTAGGGTTGAAAGTTAGGGTTGAAAGTTAGGGTTGAAAGTTAGGGTTGAAAGTTAGGGTTGACACTTAGGATTATTTTTCTATTTTTGTTTGGCCCAGGGTTATAGGGGAATACGAAAATTTAGGTATGTGACTCATTTGGGTACTAACCAATCAGAGAAGAGTTAGGGTTGAAAGTTAGGGTTGAAAGTTAGGGTTGAAAGTTAGGGTTGAAAGTTAGGGTTGAAAGTTAGGGTTGACACTTAGGATTATTTTTCTATTTTTGTTTGGCCCAGGGTTATAGGGGAATACGAAAATTTAGGTATGTGACTCATTTGGGTACTAACCAATCAGAGAAGAGTTAGGGTTGAAAGTTAGGGTTGAAAGTTAGGGTTGAAAGTTAGGGTTGAAAGTTAGGGTTGAAAGTTAGGGTTGACACTTAGGATTATTTTTCTATTTTTGTTTGGCCCAGGGTTATAGGGGAATACGAAAATTTAGGTATGTGACTCATTTGGGTACTAACCAATCAGAGAAGAGTTAGGGTTGAAAGTTAGGGTTGAAAGTTAGGGTTGAAAGTTAGGGTTGAAAGTTAGGATTATTTTTCTATTTTTGTTTGGCCCAGGGTTATAGGGGAATACGAAAATTTAGGTATGTGACTCATTTGGGTACTAACCAATCAGAGAAGAGTTAGGGTTGAAAGTTAGGGTTGAAAGTTAGGGTTGAAAGTTAGGGTTGAAAGTTAGGGTTGAAAGTTAGGGTTGACACTTAGGATTATTTTTCTATTTTTGTTTGGCCCAGGGTTATAGGGGAATACGAAAATTTAGGTATGTGACTCATTTGGGTACTAACCAATCAGAGAAGAGTTAGGGTTGAAAGTTAGGGTTGAAAGTTAGGGTTGAAAGTTAGGGTTGAAAGTTAGGGTTGAAAGTTAGGGTTGAAAGTTAGGGTTGAAAGTTAGGGTTGACACTTAGGATTATTTTTCTATTTTTGTTTGGCCCAGGGTTATAGGGGAATACGAAAATTTAGGTATGTGACTCATTTGGGTACTAACCAATCAGAGAAGAGTTAGGGTTGAAAGTTAAGGTTGAAAGTTAGGGTTGAAAGTTAGGGTTGACACTTAGGATTATTTTTCTATTTTTGTTTGGCCCAGGGTTATAGGGGAATACGAAAATTTAGGTATGTGACTCATTTGGGTACTAACCAATCAGAGAAGAGTTAGGGTTGAAAGTTAGGGTTGAAAGTTAGGGTTGAAAGTTAGGGTTGAAAGTTAGGGTTGAAAGTTAGGATTATTTTTCTATTTTTGTTTGGCCCAGGGTTATAGGGGAATACGAAAATTTAGGTATGTGACTCATTTGGGTACTAACCAATCAGAGAAGAGTTAGGGTTGAAAGTTAAGGTTGAAAGTTAGGGTTGAAAGTTAGGGTTGAAAGTTAGGGTTGAAAGTTAGGGTTGAAAGTTAGGGTTGAAAGTTAGGGTTGAAAGGTTAGGGTTGACACTTAGGATTATTTTTCTATTTTTGTTTGGCCCAGGGTTAGGGTTAGGGTTAGGGTTAGGGTTAGGGTTAGGGTTAGGGTTAGGGTTAGGGTTAGGGTTAGGGTTAGGGTTAGGGTTAGGGTTAGGGTTAGGGTTAGGGTTAGGGTTAGGGTTAGGGTTAGGGTTAGGGTTAGGGTTAGGGTTAGGGTTAGGGTTAGGGTTAGGGTTAGGGTTAGGGTTAGGGTTAGGGTTAGGGTATTAGGGTTAGGGTTAGGGTTAGGGTTAGGGTTAGGGTTAGGGTTAGGGTTAGGGTTAGGGTTAGGGTTAGGGTTAGGGTTAGGGTTAGGGTTAGGGTTAGGGTTAGGGTTAGGGTTAGGGTTAGGGTTAGGGTTAGGGTTAGGGTTAGGGTTAGGGTTAGGGTTAGGGTTAGGGTTAGGGTTAGGGTTAGGGTTAGGGTTAGGGTTAGGGTTAGGGTTAGGGTTAGGGTTAGGGTTAGGGTTAGGGTTAGGGTTAGGGTTAGGGTTAGGGTTAGGGTTAGGGTTAGGGTTAGGGTTAGGGTTAGGGTTAGGGTTAGGGTTAGGGTTAGGGTTAGGGTTAGGGTTAGGGTTAGGGTTAGGGTTAGGGTTAGGGTTAGGGTTAGGGTTAGGGTTAGGGTTAGGGTTAGGGTTAGGGTTAGGGTTAGGGTTAGGGTTAGGTTAGGGTTAGGGTTAGGGTTAGGGTTAGGGTTAGGGTTAGGGTTAGGGTTAGGGTTAGGGTTAGGGTTAGGGTTAGGGTTAGGGTTAGGGTTAGGGTTAGGGTTAGGGTTAGGGTTAGGGTTAGGGTTAGGGTTAGGGTTAGGGTTAGGGTTAGGGTTAGGGTTAGGGTTAGGGTTAGGGTTAGGGTTAGGGTTAGGGTTAGGGTTAGGGTTAGGGTTAGGGTTAGGGTTAGGGTTAGGGTTAGGGTTAGGGTTAGGGTTAGGGTTAGGGTTAGGGTTAGGGTTAGGGTTAGGGTTAGGGTTAGGGTTAGGGTTAGGGTTAGGGTTAGGGTTAGGGTTAGGGTTAGGGTTAGGGTTAGGGTTAGGGTTAGGGTTAGGGTTAGGGTTAGGGTTAGGGTTAGGGTTAGGGTTAGGGTTAGGGTTAGGGTTAGGGTTAGGGTTAGGGTTAGGGTTAGGGTTAGGGTTAGGGTTAGGGTTAGGGTTAGGGTTAGGGTTAGGGTTAGGGTTAGGGTTAGGGTTAGGGTTAGGGTTAGGGTTAGGGTTAGGGTTAGGGTTAGGGTTAGGGTTAGGGTTAGGGTTAGGGTTAGGGTTAGGGTTAGGGTTAGGGTTAGGGTTAGGGTTAGGGTTAGGGTTAGGGTTAGGGTTAGGGTTAGGGTTAGGGTTAGGGTTAGGGTTAGGGTTAGGGTTAGGGTTAGGGTTAGGGTTAGGGTTAGGGTTAGGGTTAGGGTTAGGGTTAGGGTTAGGGTTAGGGTTAGGGTTAGGGTTAGGGTTAGGGTTAGGGTTAGGGTTAGGGTTAGGGTTAGGGTTAGGGTTAGGGTTAGGGTTAGGGTTAGGGTTAGGGTTAGGGTTAGGGTTAGGGTTAGGGTTAGGGTTAGGGTTAGGGTTAGGGTTAGGGTTAGGGTTAGGGTTAGGGTTAGGGTTAGGGTTAGGGTTAGGGTTAGGGTTAGGGTTAGGGTTAGGGTTAGGGTTAGGGTTAGGGTTAGGGTTAGGGTTAGGGTTAGGGTTAGGGTTAGGGTTAGGGTTAGGGTTAGGGTTAGGGTTAGGGTTAGGGTTAGGGTTAGGGTTAGGGTTAGGGTTAGGGTTAGGGTTAGGGTTAGGGTTAGGGTTAGGGTTAGGGTTAGGGTTAGGGTTAGGGTTAGGGTTAGGGTTAGGGTTAGGGTTAGGGTTAGGGTTAGGGTTAGGGTTAGGGTTAGGGTTAGGGTTAGGGTTAGGGTTAGGGTTAGGGTTAGGGTTAGGGTTAGGGTTAGGGTTAGGGTTAGGGTTAGGGTTAGGGTTAGGGTTAGGGTTAGGGTTAGGGTTAGGGTTAGGGTTAGGGTTAGGGTTAGGGTTAGGGTTAGGGTTAGGGTTAGGGTTAGGGTTAGGGTTAGGGTTAGGGTTAGGGTTAGGGTTAGGGTTAGGGTTAGGGTTAGGGTTAGGGTTAGGGTTAGGGTTAGGGTTAGGGTTAGGGTTAGGGTTAGGGTTAGGGTTAGGGTTAGGGTTAGGGTTAGGGTTAGGGTTAGGGTTAGGGTTAGGGTTAGGGTTAGGGTTAGGGTTAGGGTTAGGGTTAGGGTTAGGGTTAGGGTTAGGGTTAGGGTTAGGGTTAGGGTTAGGGTTAGGGTTAGGGTTAGGGTTAGGGTTAGGGTTAGGGTTAGGGTTAGGGTTAGGGTTAGGGTTAGGGTTAGGGTTAGGGTTAGGGTTAGGGTTAGGGTTAGGGTTAGGGTTAGGGTTAGGGTTAGGGTTAGGGTTAGGGTTAGGGTTAGGGTTAGGGTTAGGGTTAGGGTTAGGGTTAGGGTTAGGGTTAGGGTTAGGGTTAGGGTTAGGGTTAGGGTTAGGGTTAGGGTTAGGGTTAGGGTTAGGGTTAGGGTTAGGGTTAGGGTTAGGGTTAGGGTTAGGGTTAGGGTTAGGGTTAGGGTTAGGGTTAGGGTTAGGGTTAGGGTTAGGGTTAGGGTTAGGGTTAGGGTTAGGGTTAGGGTTAGGGTTAGGGTTAGGGTTAGGGTTAGGGTTAGGGTTAGGGTTAGGGTTAGGGTTAGGGTTAGGGTTAGGGTTAGGGTTAGGGTTAGGGTTAGGGTTAGGGTTAGGGTTAGGGTTAGGGTTAGGGTTAGGGTTAGGGTTAGGGTTAGGGTTAGGGTTAGGGTTAGGGTTAGGGTTAGGGTTAGGGTTAGGGTTAGGGTTAGGGTTAGGGTTAGGGTTAGGGTTAGGGTTAGGGTTAGGGTTAGGGTTAGGGTTAGGGTTAGGGTTAGGGTTAGGGTTAGGGTTAGGGTTAGGGTTAGGGTTAGGGTTAGGGTTAGGGTTAGGGTTAGGGTTAGGGTTAGGGTTAGGGTTAGGGTTAGGGTTAGGGTTAGGGTTAGGGTTAGGGTTAGGGTTAGGGTTAGGGTTAGGGTTAGGGTTAGGGTTAGGGTTTAGGGTTAGGGTTAGGGTTAGGGTTAGGGTTAGGGTTAGGGTTAGGGTTAGGGTTAGGGTTAGGGTTAGGGTTAGGGTTAGGGTTAGGGTTAGGGTTAGGGTTAGGGTTAGGGTTAGGGTTAGGGTTAGGGTTAGGGTTAGGGTTAGGGTTAGGGTTAGGGTTAGGGTTAGGGTTAGGGTTAGGGTTAGGGTTAGGGTTAGGGTTAGGGTTAGGGTTAGGGTTAGGGTTAGGGTTAGGGTTAGGGTTAGGGTTAGGGTTAGGGTTAGGGTTAGGGTTAGGGTTAGGGTTAGGGTTAGGGTTAGGGTTAGGGTTAGGGTTAGGGTTAGGGTTAGGGTTAGGGTTAGGGTTAGGGTTAGGGTTAGGGTTAGGGTTAGGGTTAGGGTTAGGGTTAGGGTTAGGGTTAGGGTTAGGGTTAGGGTTAGGGTTAGGGTTAGGGTTAGGGTTAGGGTTAGGGTTAGGGTTAGGGTTAGGGTTAGGGTTAGGGTTAGGGTTAGGGTTAGGGTTAGGGTTAGGGTTAGGGTTAGGGTTAGGGTTAGGGTTAGGGTTAGGGTTAGGGTTAGGGTTAGGGTTAGGGTTAGGGTTAGGGTTAGGGTTAGGGTTAGGGTTAGGGTTAGGGTTAGGGTTAGGGTTAGGGTTAGGGTTAGGGTTAGGGTTAGGGTTAGGGTTAGGGTTAGGGTTAGGGTTAGGGTTAGGGTTAGGGTTAGGGTTAGGGTTAGGGTTAGGGTTAGGGTTAGGG
>NW_027454694.1:0-64600 GCF_040206685.1 Ascaphus truei
TCACACACACAGCCACAACCCCCCAGATAACAGGAGTACTCACTGACCCGGCGTCTCACACACACAGCCACAACCCCCCAGATAACAGGAGTACTCACTGACCCGGCGTCTCCACACACAGCCACAACCCCCCAGATAACAGGAGTACTCACTGACCCGGCGTCTCACACACACAGCCACAACCCCCCAGATAACAGGAGTACTCACTGACCCGGCGTCTCACACACACAGCCACAACCCCCCAGATAACAGGAGTACTCACTGACCCGGCGTCTCACACACAGCAGCCACAACCCCCCAGATAACAGGAGTACTCACTGACCCGGCGTCTCACACACACAGCCACAACCCCCCAGATAACAGGAGTACTCACTGACCCGGCGTCTCACACACACAGCCACAACCCCCCAGATAACAGGAGTACTCACTGACCCGGCGTCTCACACACACAGCCACAACCCCCCAGATAACAGGAGTACTCACTGACCCGGCGTCTCACACACACAGCCACAACCCCCCAGATAACAGGAGTACTCACTGACCCGGCGTCTCACACACAGCAGCCACAACCCCCCAGATAACAGGAGTACTCACTGACCCGGCGTCTCACACACACAGCCACAACCCCCCAGATAACAGGAGTACTCACTGACCCGGCGTCTCACACACACAGCCACAACCCCCCAGATAACAGGAGTACTCACTGACCCGGCGTCTCACACACACAGCCACAACCCCCCAGATAACAGGAGTACTCACTGACCCGGCGTCTCACACACAGCAGCCACAACCCCCCAGATAACAGGAGTACTCACTGACCCGGCGTCTCACACACACAGCCACAACCCCCCAGATAACAGGAGTACTCACTGACCCGGCGTCTCACACACACAGCCACAACCCCCCAGATAACAGGAGTACTCACTGACCCGGCGTCTCACACACACAGCAGCCACAACCCCCCAGATAACAGGAGTACTCACTGACCCGGCGTCTCACACACACAGCCACAACCCCCCAGATAACAGGAGTACTCACTGACCCGGCGTCTCACACACACAGCCACAACCCCCCAGATAACAGGAGTACTCACTGACCCGGCGTCTCACACACAGCAGCCACAACCCCCCAGATAACAGGAGTACTCACTGACCCGGCGTCTCACACACACAGCCACAACCCCCCAGATAACAGGAGTACTCACTGACCCGGCGTCTCACACACACAGCCACAACCCCCCAGATAACAGGAGTACTCACTGACCCGGCGTCTCACACACACAGCCACAACCCCCCAGATAACAGGAGTACTCACTGACCCGGCGTCTCACACACAGCCCACAACCCCCCAGATAACAGGAGTACTCACTGACCCGGCGTCTCACACACACAGCCACAACCCCCCAGATAACAGGAGTACTCACTGACCCGGCGTCTCACACACACACAGCCACAACCCCCCAGATAACAGGAGTACTCACTGACCCGGCGTCTCACACACACAGCCACAACCCCCCAGATAACAGGAGTACTCACTGACCCGGCGTCTCACACACACAGCCACAACCCCCCAGATAACAGGAGTACTCACTGACCCGGCGTCTCACACACAGCAGCCACAACCCCCCAGATAACAGGAGTACTCACTGACCCGGCGTCTCACACACACAGCCACAACCCCCCAGATAACAGGAGTACTCACTGACCCGGCGTCTCACACACACAGCCACAACCCCCCAGATAACAGGAGTACTCACTGACCCGGCGTCTCACACACACAGCCACAACCCCCCAGATAACAGGAGTACTCACTGACCCGGCGTCTCACACACACAGCCACAACCCCCCAGATAACAGGAGTACTCACTGACCCGGCGTCTCACACACACAGCCACAACCCCCCAGATAACAGGAGTACTCACTGACCCGGCGTCTCACACACACAGCCACAACCCCCCAGATAACAGGAGTACTCACTGACCCGGCGTCTCACACACACAGCCACAACCCCCCAGATAACAGGAGTACTCACTGACCCGGCGTCTCACACACACAGCCACAACCCCCCAGATAACAGGAGTACTCACTGACCCGGCGTCTCACACACAGCAGCCACAACCCCCCAGATAACAGGAGTACTCACTGACCCGGCGTCTCACACACACAGCCACAACCCCCCAGATAACAGGAGTACTCACTGACCCGGCGTCTCACACACACAGCCACAACCCCCCAGATAACAGGAGTACTCACTGACCCGGCGTCTCACACACACAGCCACAACCCCCCAGATAACAGGAGTACTCACTGACCCGGCGTCTCACACACACAGCCACAACCCCCCAGATAACAGGAGTACTCACTGACCCGGCGTCTCACACACACAGCCACAACCCCCCAGATAACAGGAGTACTCACTGACCCGGCGTCTCACACACAGCCACAACCCCCCAGATAACAGGAGTACTCACTGACCCGGCGTCTCACACACACAGCCACAACCCCCCAGATAACAGGAGTACTCACTGACCCGGCGTCTCACACACACAGCCACAACCCCCCAGATAACAGGAGTACTCACTGACCCGGCGTCTCACACACACAGCCACAACCCCCCAGATAACAGGAGTACTCACTGACCCGGCGTCTCACACACACAGCCACAACCCCCCAGATAACAGGAGTACTCACTGACCCGGCGTCTCACACACACAGCCACAACCCCCCAGATAACAGGAGTACTCACTGACCCGGCGTCTCACACACACAGCCACAACCCCCCAGATAACAGGAGTACTCACTGACCCGGCGTCTCACACACACAGCCACAACCCCCCAGATAACAGGAGTACTCACTGACCCGGCGTCTCACACACACAGCCACAACCCCCCAGATAACAGGAGTACTCACTGACCCGGCGTCTCACACACACAGCCACAACCCCCCAGATAACAGGAGTACTCACTGACCCGGCGTCTCACACACACAGCCACAACCCCCCAGATAACAGGAGTACTCACTGACCCGGCGTCTCACACACACAGCCACAACCCCCCAGATAACAGGAGTACTCACTGACCCGGCGTCTCACACACAGCAGCCACAACCCCCCAGATAACAGGAGTACTCACTGACCCGGCGTCTCACACACAGCAGCCACAACCCCCCAGATAACAGGAGTACTCACTGACCCGGCGTCTCACACACACAGCCACAACCCCCCAGATAACAGGAGTACTCACTGACCCGGCGTCTCACACACAGCCACAACCCCCCAGATAACAGGAGTACTCACTGACCCGGCGTCTCACACACACAGCCACAACCCCCCAGATAACAGGAGTACTCACTGACCCGGCGTCTCACACACACAGCCACAACCCCCCAGATAACAGGAGTACTCACTGACCCGGCGTCTCACACACACAGCCACAACCCCCCAGATAACAGGAGTACTCACTGACCCGGCGTCTCACACACACAGCCACAACCCCCCAGATAACAGGAGTACTCACTGACCCGGCGTCTCACACACACAGCCACAACCCCCCAGATAACAGGAGTACTCACTGACCCGGCGTCTCACACACACAGCCACAACCCCCCAGATAACAGGAGTACTCACTGACCCGGCGTCTCACACACACAGCCACAACCCCCCAGATAACAGGAGTACTCACTGACCCGGCGTCTCACACACACAGCCACAACCCCCCAGATAACAGGAGTACTCACTGACCCGGCGTCTCACACACACAGCCACAACCCCCCAGATAACAGGAGTACTCACTGACCCGGCGTCTCACACACACAGCCACAACCCCCCAGATAACAGGAGTACTCACTGACCCGGCGTCTCACACACACAGCCACAACCCCCCAGATAACAGGAGTACTCACTGACCCGGCGTCTCACACACACAGCCACAACCCCCCAGATAACAGGAGTACTCACTGACCCGGCGTCTCACACACACAGCCACAACCCCCCAGATAACAGGAGTACTCACTGACCCGGCGTCTCACACACACAGCCACAACCCCCCAGATAACAGGAGTACTCACTGACCCGGCGTCTCACACACACAGCCACAACCCCCCAGATAACAGGAGTACTCACTGACCCGGCGTCTCACACACACAGCCACAACCCCCCAGATAACAGGAGTACTCACTGACCCGGCGTCTCACACACACAGCCACAACCCCCCAGATAACAGGAGTACTCACTGACCCGGCGTCTCACACACACAGCCACAACCCCCCAGATAACAGGAGTACTCACTGACCCGGCGTCTCACACACACAGCCACAACCCCCCAGATAACAGGAGTACTCACTGACCCGGCGTCTCACACACACAGCCACAACCCCCCAGATAACAGGAGTACTCACTGACCCGGCGTCTCACACACACAGCCACAACCCCCCAGATAACAGGAGTACTCACTGACCCGGCGTCTCACACACACAGCCACAACCCCCCAGATAACAGGAGTACTCACTGACCCGGCGTCTCACACACACAGCCACAACCCCCCAGATAACAGGAGTACTCACTGACCCGGCGTCTCACACACACAGCCACAACCCCCCAGATAACAGGAGTACTCACTGACCCGGCGTCTCACACACACAGCCACAACCCCCCAGATAACAGGAGTACTCACTGACCCGGCGTCTCACACACAGCAGCCACAACCCCCCAGATAACAGGAGTACTCACTGACCCGGCGTCTCACACACAGCCACAACCCCCCAGATAACAGGAGTACTCACTGACCCGGCGTCTCACACACACAGCCACAACCCCCCAGATAACAGGAGTACTCACTGACCCGGCGTCTCACACACACAGCCACAACCCCCCAGATAACAGGAGTACTCACTGACCCGGCGTCTCACACACACAGCCACAACCCCCCAGATAACAGGAGTACTCACTGACCCGGCGTCTCACACACACAGCCACAACCCCCCAGATAACAGGAGTACTCACTGACCCGGCGTCTCACACACACAGCCACAACCCCCCAGATAACAGGAGTACTCACTGACCCGGCGTCTCACACACACAGCCACAACCCCCCAGATAACAGGAGTACTCACTGACCCGGCGTCTCACACACACAGCCACAACCCCCCAGATAACAGGAGTACTCACTGACCCGGCGTCTCACACACACAGCCACAACCCCCCAGATAACAGGAGTACTCACTGACCCGGCGTCTCACACACACAGCCACAACCCCCCAGATAACAGGAGTACTCACTGACCCGGCGTCTCACACACACAGCCACAACCCCCCAGATAACAGGAGTACTCACTGACCCGGCGTCTCACACACAGCAGCCACAACCCCCCAGATAACAGGAGTACTCACTGACCCGGCGTCTCACACACAGCAGCCACAACCCCCCAGATAACAGGAGTACTCACTGACCCGGCGTCTCACACACACAGCCACAACCCCCCAGATAACAGGAGTACTCACTGACCCGGCGTCTCACACACACAGCCACAACCCCCCAGATAACAGGAGTACTCACTGACCCGGCGTCTCACACACAGCAGCCACAACCCCCCAGATAACAGGAGTACTCACTGACCCGGCGTCTCACACACAGCCACAACCCCCCAGATAACAGGAGTACTCACTGACCCGGCGTCTCACACACACAGCCACAACCCCCCAGATAACAGGAGTACTCACTGACCCGGCGTCTCACACACACAGCCACAACCCCCCAGATAACAGGAGTACTCACTGACCCGGCGTCTCACACACAGCCACAACCCCCCAGATAACAGGAGTACTCACTGACCCGGCGTCTCACACACAGCCACAACCCCCCAGATAACAGGAGTACTCACTGACCCGGCGTCTCACACACACAGCCACAACCCCCCAGATAACAGGAGTACTCACTGACCCGGCGTCTCACACACACAGCCACAACCCCCCAGATAACAGGAGTACTCACTGACCCGGCGTCTCACACACACAGCCACAACCCCCCAGATAACAGGAGTACTCACTGACCCGGCGTCTCACACACACAGCCACAACCCCCCAGATAACAGGAGTACTCACTGACCCGGCGTCTCACACACACAGCCACAACCCCCCAGATAACAGGAGATCTCACTGACCCGGCGTCTCACACACACAGCCACAACCCCCCAGATAACAGGAGTACTCACTGACCCGGCGTCTCACACACAGCAGCCACAACCCCCCAGATAACAGGAGTACTCACTGACCCGGCGTCTCACACACACAGCCACAACCCCCCAGATAACAGGAGTACTCACTGACCCGGCGTCTCACACACACAGCCACAACCCCCCAGATAACAGGAGTACTCACTGACCCGGCGTCTCACACACACAGCCACAACCCCCCAGATAACAGGAGTACTCACTGACCCGGCGTCTCACACACACAGCCACAACCCCCCAGATAACAGGAGATCTCACTGACCCGGCGTCTCACACACACAGCCACAACCCCCCAGATAACAGGAGTACTCACTGACCCGGCGTCTCACACACAGCCACAACCCCCCAGATAACAGGAGATCTCACTGACCCGCGTCTCACACACACAGCCACAACCCCCCAGATAACAGAGTACTCACTGACCCGGCGTCTCACACACACACAGCCACAACCCCCCAGATAACAGGAGTACTCACTGACCCGGCGTCTCACACACAGCAGCCACAACCCCCCAGATAACAGGAGTACTCACTGACCCGGCGTCTCACACACACACAGCCACAACCCCCCAGATAACAGGAGTACTCACTGACCCGGCGTCTCACACACAGCAGCCACAACCCCCCAGATAACAGGAGTACTCACTGACCCGGCGTCTCACACACAGCCACAACCCCCCAGATAACAGGAGTACTCACTGACCCGGCGTCTCACACACAGCCACAACCCCCCAGATAACAGGAGTACTCACAGACCCGGCGTCTCACACACAGCCACAACCCCCCAGATAACAGAGTACTCACTGACCCGGCGTCTCACACACACAGCCACAACCCCCCAGATAACAGGAGTACTCACTGACCCGGCGTCTCACACACACAGCCACAACCCCCCAGATAACAGGAGTACTCACTGACCCGGCGTCTCACACACACAGCCACAACCCCCCAGATAACAGGAGTACTCACTGACCCGGCGTCTCACACACAGCAGCCACAACCCCCCAGATAACAGGAGTACTCACTGACCCGGCGTCTCACACACACAGCCACAACCCCCCAGATAACAGAGATCTCACTGACCCGGCGTCTCACACACACAGCCACAACCCCCCAGATAACAGGAGTACTCACTGACCCGGCGTCTCACACACACAGCCACAACCCCCCAGATAACAGGAGTACTCACTGACCCGGCGTCTCACACAGCAGCCACAACCCCCCAGATAACAGGAGTACTCACTGACCCGGCGTCTCACACACAGCCACAACCCCCCAGATAACAGGAGTACTCACTGACCCGGCGTCTCACACACAGCAGCCACAACCCCCAGATAACAGGAGTACTCACTGACCCGGCGTCTCACACACACAGCCACAACCCCCCAGATAACAGGAGTACTCACTGACCCGGCGTCTCACACACAGCAGCCACAACCCCCCAGATAACAGGAGTACTCACTGACCCGGCGTCTCACACACAGCAGCCACAACCCCCCAGATAACAGGAGTACTCACTGACCCGGCGTCTCACACACAGCAGCCACAACCCCCCAGATAACAGGAGTACTCACTGACCCGGCGTCTCACACACACAGCCACAACCCCCCAGATAACAGGAGTACTCACTGACCCGGCGTCTCACACACACAGCCACAACCCCCCAGATAACAGGAGTACTCACTGACCCGGCGTCTCACACACACAGCCACAACCCCCCAGATAACAGGAGATCTCACTGACCCGGCGTCTCACACACACAGCCACAACCCCCCAGATAACAGGAGATCTCACTGACCCGGCGTCTCACACACACAGCCACAACCCCCCAGATAACAGGAGTACTCACTGACCCGGCGTCTCACACACAGCAGCCACAACCCCCCAGATAACAGGAGTACTCACTGACCCGGCGTCTCACACACAGCCACAACCCCCCAGATAACAGGAGTACTCACTGACCCGGCGTCTCACACACACAGCCACAACCCCCCAGATAACAGGAGTACTCACTGACCCGGCGTCTCACACACAGCAGCCACAACCCCCCAGATAACAGGAGTACTCACTGACCCGGCGTCTCACACACACAGCCACAACCCCCCAGATAACAGGAGTACTCACTGACCCGGCGTCTCACACACAGCCACAACCCCCCAGATAACAGGAGTACTCACTGACCCGGCGTCTCACACAGCAGCCACAACCCCCCAGATAACAGGAGTACTCACTGACCCGGCGTCTCACACACAGCAGCCACAACCCCCCAGATAACAGGAGTACTCACTGACCCGGCGTCTCACACACAGCAGCCACAACCCCCCAGATAACAGGAGTACTCACTGACCCGCGTCTCACACACAGCCACAACCCCCCAGATAACAGGAGTACTCACTGACCCGGCGTCTCACACACACAGCCACAACCCCCCAGATAACAGGAGTACTCACTGACCCGGCGTCTCACACACACAGCCACAACCCCCCAGATAACAGGAGTACTCACTGACCCGGCGTCTCACACACAGCCACAACCCCCCAGATAACAGGAGTACTCACTGACCCGGCGTCTCACACACAGCCACAACCCCCCAGATAACAGGAGTTCTCACTGACCCGGCGTCTCACACACAGCCACAACCCCCCAGATAACAGGAGTACTCACTGACCCGGCGTCTCACACACACACAGCCACAACCCCCCAGATAACAGGAGTACTCACTGACCCGGCGTCTCACACACACAGCCACAACCCCCCAGATAACAGGAGTACTCACTGACCCGGCGTCTCACACACAGCCACAACCCCCCAGATAACAGGAGTACTCACTGACCCGGCGTCTCACACACACAGCCACAACCCCCCAGATAACAGGAGTACTCACTGACCCGGCGTCTCACACACACAGCCACAACCCCCCAGATAACAGGAGTACTCACTGACCCGGCGTCTCACACACAGCAGCCACAACCCCCCAGATAACAGGAGTACTCACTGACCCGGCGTCTCACACACACAGCCACAACCCCCCAGATAACAGGAGTACTCACTGACCCGGCGTCTCACACACAGCAGCCACAACCCCCCAGATAACAGGAGTACTCACTGACCCGGCGTCTCACACACAGCAGCCACAACCCCCCAGATAACAGGAGTACTCACTGACCCGGCGTCTCACACACACAGCCACAACCCCCCAGATAACAGGAGTACTCACTGACCCGGCGTCTCACACACAGCAGCCACAACCCCCCAGATAACAGGAGTACTCACTGACCCGGCGTCTCACACACAGCAGCCACAACCCCCCAGATAACAGGAGATCTCACTGACCCGGCGTCTCACACACAGCCACAACCCCCCAGATAACAGGAGTACTCACTGACCCGGCGTCTCACACACAGCAGCCACAACCCCCCAGATAACAGGAGTACTCACTGACCCGGCGTCTCACACACAGCAGCCACAACCCCCCAGATAACAGGAGTACTCACTGACCCGGCGTCTCACACACAGCAGCCACAACCCCCCAGATAACAGGAGTACTCACTGACCCGGCGTCTCACACACACAGCCACAACCCCCCAGATAACAGGAGTACTCACTGACCCGGCGTCTCACACACAGCCACAACCCCCCAGATAACAGGAGTACTCACTGACCCGGCGTCTCACACACAGCCACAACCCCCCAGATAACAGGAGTACTCACTGACCCGGCGTCTCACACACACAGCCACAACCCCCCAGATAACAGGAGTACTCACTGACCCGGCGTCTCACACACACAGCCACAACCCCCCAGATAACAGGAGTACTCACTGACCCGGCGTCTCACACACACAGCCACAACCCCCCAGATAACAGGAGTACTCACTGACCCGGCGTCTCACACACACAGCCACAACCCCCCAGATAACAGGAGTACTCACTGACCCGGCGTCTCACACACAGCCACAACCCCCCAGATAACAGGAGTACTCACTGACCCGGCGTCTCACACAGCAGCCACAACCCCCCAGATAACAGGAGTACTCACTGACCCGGCGTCTCACACACAGCAGCCACTACCCCCCAGATAACAGGAGTACTCACTGACCCGGCGTCT
Organism: Ascaphus truei; assembly: GCF_040206685.1. Taxonomy (NCBI): domain Eukaryota; kingdom Metazoa; phylum Chordata; class Amphibia; order Anura; family Ascaphidae; genus Ascaphus; species Ascaphus truei. The sequence goes on from NW_027454694.1 coordinate 10,331, forward strand.
CACACACAGCAGCCACTACCCCCCAGATAACAGGAGTACTCACTGACCCGGCGTCTCACACACAGCCACAACCCCCCAGATAACAGGAGTACTCACTGACCCGGCGTCTCACACACACAGCCACAACCCCCCAGATAACAGGAGTACTCACTGACCCGGCGTCTCACACACAGCAGCCACAACCCCCCAGATAACAGGAGTACTCACTGACCCGGCGTCTCACACACACACAGCCACAACCCCCCAGATAACAGGAGTACTCACTGACCCGGCGTCTCACACACAGCCACAACCCCCCCAGATAACAGGAGTACTCACTGACCCGGCGTCTCACACACAGCAGCCACAACCCCCCAGATAACAGGAGTACTCACTGACCCGGCGTCTCACACACAGCAGCCACAACCCCCCAGATAACAGGAGATCTCACTGACCCGGCGTCTCACACACAGCAGCCACAACCCCCCAGATAACAGGAGTACTCACTGACCCGGCGTCTCACACACACAGCCACAACCCCCCAGATAACAGGAGTACTCACTGACCCGGCGTCTCACACACACAGCCACAACCCCCCAGATAACAGGAGTACTCACTGACCCGGCGTCTCACACACACAGCCACAACCCCCCAGATAACAGGAGTACTCACTGACCCGGCGTCTCACACACACACAGCCACAACCCCCCCAGATAACAGGAGATCTCACTGACCCGGCGTCTCACACACAGCAGCCACAACCCCCCAGATAACAGGAGTACTCACTGACCCGGCGTCTCACACACAGCAGCCACAACCCCCCAGATAACAGGAGTACTCACTGACCCAGCGTCTCACACACACACAGCCACAACCCCCCCAGATAACAGGAGTACTCACTGACCCGGCGTCTCACACACACAGCCACAACCCCCCAGATAACAGGAGTACTCACTGACCCGGCGTCTCACACACAGCAGCCACAACCCCCCAGATAACAGGAGTACTCACTGACCCGGCGTCTCACACACAGCAGCCACAACCCCCCAGATAACAGGAGTACTCACTGACCCGGCGTCTCACACACACAGCCACAACCCCCCAGATAACAAGGAGTACTCACTGACCCGGCGTCTCACACACAGCCACAACCCCCCAGATAACAGGAGTACTCACTGACCCGGCGTCTCACACACACAGCCACAACCCCCAGATAACAGGAGTACTCACTGACCCAGGCGTCTCACACACACAGCCACAACCCCCCAGATAACAGGAGTACTCACTGACCCGGCGTCTCACACACACAGCCACAACCCCCCAGATAACAGGAGTACTCACTGACCCGGCGTCTCACACACACAGCCACAACCCCCCAGATAACAGGAGTACTCACTGACCCGGCGTCTCACACACACAGCCACAACCCCCCAGATAACAGGAGTACTCACTGACCCGGCGTCTCACACACAGCAGCCACAACCCCCCCAGATAACAGGAGTACTCACTGACCCGGCGTCTCACACACACAGCCACAACCCCCCAGATAACAGGAGTACTCACTGACCCGGCGTCTCACACACAGCAGCCACAACCCCCCAGATAACAGGAGTACTCACTGACCCGGCGTCTCACACACACAGCCACAACCCCCCAGATAACAGGAGTACTCACTGACCCGGCGTCTCACACACACAGCCACAACCCCCCAGATAACAGGAGTACTCACTGACCCGGCGTCTCACACACAGCAGCCACAACCCCCCAGATAACAGGAGTACTCACTGACCCGGCGTCTCACACACAGCCACAACCCCCCAGATAACAGGAGATCTCACTGACCCGGCGTCTCACACACACAGCCACAACCCCCCAGATAACAGGAGTACTCACTGACCCGGCGTCTCACACACAGCAGCCACAACCCCCCAGATAACAGGAGTACTCACTGACCCGGCGTCTCACACACAGCAGCCACAACCCCCCAGATAACAGGAGTACTCACTGACCCGGCGTCTCACACACACAGCCACAACCCCCCAGATAACAGGAGTACTCACTGACCCGGCGTCTCACACACACAGCCACAACCCCCCAGATAACAGGAGTACTCACTGACCCGGCGTCTCACACACACAGCCACAACCCCCCAGATAACAGGAGTACTCACTGACCCGGCGTCTCACACACAGCAGCCACAACCCCCCAGATAACAGGAGTACTCACTGACCCGGCGTCTCACACACACAGCCACAACCCCCCAGATAACAGGAGTACTCACTGACCCGGCGTCTCACACACACAGCCACAACCCCCCAGATAACAGGAGTACTCACTGACCCGGCGTCTCACACACACAGCCACAACCCCCCAGATAACAGGAGATCTCACTGACCCGGCGTCTCACACACAGCAGCCACAACCCCCCAGATAACAGGAGTACTCACTGACCCGGCGTCTCACACACAGCCACAACCCCCCAGATAACAGGAGTACTCACTGACCCGGCGTCTCACACACAGCAGCCACAACCCCCCAGATAACAGGAGTACTCACTGACCCGGCGTCTCACACACACAGCCACAACCCCCCAGATAACAGGAGTACTCACTGACCCGGCGTCACACACACAGCCACAACCCCCCAGATAACAGGAGTACTCACTGACCCGGCGTCTCACACACACAGCCACAACCCCCCAGATAACAGGAGTACTCACTGACCCGGCGTCTCACACACAGCCACAACCCCCCAGATAACAGGAGTACTCACTGACCCGGCGTCTCACACACACAGCCACAACCCCCCAGATAACAGGAGTACTCACTGACCCGGCGTCTCACACACACAGCCACAACCCCCCAGATAACAGGAGTACTCACTGACCCGGCGTCTCACACACACAGCCACAACCCCCCAGATAACAGGAGTACTCACTGACCCGGCGTCTCACACACACACAGCCACAACCCCCCAGATAACAGGAGTACTCACTGACCCGGCGTCTCACACACAGCCACAACCCCCCAGATAACAGGAGTACTCACTGACCCGGCGTCTCACACACAGCCACAACCCCCCAGATAACAGGAGTACTCACTGACCCGGCGTCTCACACACAGCCACAACCCCCCAGATAACAGGAGTACTCACTGACCCGGCGTCTCACACACAGCCACAACCCCCCAGATAACAGGAGATCTCACTGACCCGGCGTCTCACACACAGCCACAACCCCCCAGATAACAGGAGATCTCACTGACCCGGCGTCTCACACAGCAGCCACAACCCCCCAGATAACAGGAGTACTCACTGACCCAGCGTCTCACACACACAGCCACAACCCCCCAGATAACAGGAGTACTCACTGACCCGGCGTCTCACACACAGCCACAACCCCCCAGATAACAGGAGTACTCACTGACCCAGCGTCTCACACACACAGCCACAACCCCCCAGATAACAGGAGTACTCACTGACCCAGCGTCTCACACACAGCAGCCACAACCCCCCAGATAACAGGAGTACTCACTGACCCAGCGTCTCACACACACAGCCACAACCCCCCAGATAACAGGAGTACTCACTGACCCGGCGTCTCACACACAGCCACAACCCCCCAGATAACAGGAGTACTCACTGACCCGGCGTCTCACACACAGCCACAACCCCCCAGATAACAGGAGTACTCACTGACCCGGCGTCTCACACACAGCAGCCACAACCCCCCAGATAACAGGAGTACTCACTGGCCCGGCGTCTCACACACAGCCACAACCCCCCAGATAACAGGAGTACTCACTGACCCGGCGTCTCACACACACAGCCACAACCCCCCAGATAACAGGAGTTCTCACTGACCCGGCGTCTCACACACAGCAGCCACAACCCCCCAGATAACAGGAGTACTCACTGACCCGGCGTCTCACACACAGCAGCCACAACCCCCCAGATAACAGGAGTACTCACTGACCCGGCGTCTCACACACACAGCCACAACCCCCCAGATAACAGGAGTACTCACTGACCCGGCGTCTCACACACACAGCCACAACCCCCCAGATAACAGGAGTACTCACTGACCCGGCGTCTCACACACAGCAGCCACAACCCCCCAGATAACAGGAGTACTCACTGACCCGGCGTCTCACACACAGCAGCCACAACCCCCCAGATAACAGGAGTACTCACTGACCCGGCGTCTCACACACAGCCACAACCCCCCAGATAACAGGAGTACTCACTGACCCGGCGTCTCACACACAGCAGCCACAACCCCCCAGATAACAGGAGTACTCACTGACCCGGCGTCTCACACACACAGCCACAACCCCCCAGATAACAGGAGTACTCACTGACCCGGCGTCTCACACACACAGCCACAACCCCCCAGATAACAGGAGTACTCACTGACCCGGCGTCTCACACACACAGCCACAACCCCCCAGATAACAGGAGTACTCACTGACCCGGCGTCTCACACACAGCAGCCACAACCCCCCAGATAACAGGAGTACTCACTGACCCGGCGTCTCACACACAGCCACAACCCCCCAGATAACAGGAGTACTCACTGACCCGGCGTCTCACACACAGCAGCCACAACCCCCCAGATAACAGGAGTACTCACTGACCCGGCGTCTCACACACACAGCCACAACCCCCCAGATAACAGGAGTACTCACTGACCCGGCGTCTCACACACAGCAGCCACAACCCCCCAGATAACAGGAGTACTCACTGACCCGGCGTCTCACACACACAGCCACAACCCCCCAGATAACAGGAGTACTCACTGACCCGGCGTCTCACACACACAGCCACAACCCCCCAGATAACAGGAGTACTCACTGACCCGGCGTCTCACACACACAGCCACAACCCCCCAGATAACAGGAGTACTCACTGACCCGGCGTCTCACACACAGCAGCCAATACCCCAATACAATATGCGAGGCGGGCAGAGGCACCGCAGAACGCGAGGCAGCCAAAGACACTCCAAAACGCGAGGGCGCAGACCCGGCGAGGGCCTTGCGTCGCACTCACATTATCATTATTAGGGTTTTTCACTTGATTGTGATGTTGAGGGGTCTGATTCGGTTGAGCAGCAGGTGACATTGTATGACTTATAAATGTGCTTGTATGTACTCCCACCATATTATTATTTGTTCCCCTTTGTCTCTTCTGTGCCCAAGAAAAATGATTTACAAACAGTCCCTGTCATTAAGTCACGTGGCTCCTACGTGGGACTGACCCTTTAACCCATTAAACACGCCCCTGTCATTAAGTCACGTGGCTCCTACGTGGGACTGACCCTTTAACCCATTAAACACGCCCCTGTCATTAAGTCACGTGGCTCCTACGTGGGACTGACCCTTTAACCCATTAAACACGTCCCTGTCATTAAGTCACGTGGCTCCTACGTGGGACTGACCCTTTAACCCATTAATCACGTCCCTGTCATTAGGTCACTTTGCCCCTACGTGGGACTGACCCTTTAACCCATTAACCAAGTCCCGGTCATTAGGTCACATTGCCCCTACGTGGGACTGACCCTTTAACCCATTAAACACGTCCCTGTCATTAGGTCACATTGCCCCTACGTGGGACTGACCCTTTAACCCATTAATCACGTCCCGGTCATTAGGTCACTTTGCCCCTACGTGGGACTGACCCTTTAACCCATTACACATGTCCCTGTCATTAGGTCACATTGCCCCTACGTGGGACTGACCCTTTAACCCATTAATCACGTCCCGGTCATTAGGTCACTTTGCCCCTACGTGGGACTGACCCTTTAACCCATTACACATGTCCCTGTCATTAGGTCACATTGCCCCTACGTGGGACTGACCCTTTAACCCATTACACATGTCCCTGTCATTAGGTCACATTGCCCCTACGTGGGACTGACCCTTTAACCCATTAATCACGTCCCGGTCATTAGGTCACTTTGCCCCTACGTGGGACTGACCCTTTAACCCATTACACATGTCCCTGTCATTAGGTCACATTGCCCCTACGTGGGACTGACCCTTTAACCCATTAATCACGTCCCGGTCATTAGGTCACTTTGCCCCTACGTGGGACTGACCCTTTAACCCATTACACATGTCCCTGTCATTAGGTCACATTGCCCCTACGTGGGACTGACCCTTTAACCCATTAATCACGTCCCGGTGATTAGGTCACATTGCCCCTACGTGGGACTGACCCTTTAACCCATTAATCACGTCCCGGTCATTAGGTCACTTTGCCCCTACGTGGGACTGACCTCTTCAGCCTGTGTTTAGCATTCCCTCCGTTCGTGGCGCTGGTTAGTACCCGGCCCGCGGCTCGCTCTGCGTTTCCCGATGTAACCTCTGGCGCTGCTGAAAATAAAACACATTCCCAGGCTTAAAATGAAATATTTCCTTAACCCATTAGAACAACACTTTAGCTAGTGTGTGTGTGTGTGTGTGTGTGTGTGTGTGTGTGTGTGTGTGTGTGTGTGTGTGTGTGTGTGTGTGTGTGTGTGTGTGTGTGTGTGTGTGTGTGTGTGTGTGTGTGTGTGTGTGTGTGTGTATTATATATATATACATATACACACAGGGCCTGACAAACTGGGCCAAAACCCACTCGCCCCCCTCCAAAAAAACCCACTCGCCCCCCTTTCCCCCCCCCCCACAACACTTACCTGCGGCGGGCTCTGGTTGCGGGGTCCGGTTGCGGGGTTCTGACGCGGGGTCCTGACGGCGTCTCCCGCCCTTTTGCTGCCTTGTCGCCTTAATATCATGTTTATCTCCTGCCGCACTCTTCATCATATGATTGCCCGCGATGCCATGGCAACGGGACACGGCGACGTCACATGGCGTCCCGTTACCATGGCAACGTGGCGTCATATGACGCCGCGCGGCCATTTTGAATAGTGCTGCAGGAGAAAAAAAAAACCATGGTTGTAAAGATCAAGGCGGAGAAGACCGGGAGACGCCGGGAGACGCCGCAGCAGGTAAGCGGCCGCCCCGTGCGAGCGCCGTACTGCGCACGGGTTGCAGTACTCTGGAGTCATAAAGCCAGGCCCCGCACGGCTCTCTCTCCGCTCCCCTCTCTCTAACCCGCTCCCCTCCCTTTCCATTAATACCTCATCATGTCCCCAATTATTTCCGCCTCTCTCCTCCTCCAGCGTTCTTACATCCTCCCCACGCGCCGACCGACTTCTCTCTTTCTGTCTCCGTCTACTTCCTGTGTAACCTTTACAGCTCCTTATCTGCCAGCAGGCTGTGTGCATTATGATATGACCAGTAGCAGGTACATAACCTAACAGCACAACAGCCAGAGACTGACATGCTTGAGATAACCTAACGTTCCTATCAGCACCCCTGTGGGTCCCCTGTCTATATTACGCCGGCCGGGGCCTGAGAAGGGGCCCCTGGGGGCAGGTCAGAGACAGGAGCGGGGTGTGGGGCCCCTGTCTATATTACGTCGGGGCCTGAGAAGGGGCCCCTGGGGGCAGGTCAGAGGCAGGAGCGGGGTGTGGGGCCCCTGTCTATATTACGCCGGCCGGGGCCTGAGAAGGGGCCCCTGGGGGCAGGTCAGAGGCAGGAGCGGGGTGTGGGTCCCCTGTCTATATTACGCCGGCCGGGGCCTGAGAAGGGGCCCCTGGGGGCAGGTCAGAGACAGGAGCGGGGTGTGGGGCCCCTGTCTATATTACGGCGGCCGGGGCCTGAGAAGGGGCCCCTGGGGGCAGGTCAGAGGCAGGAGCGGGGTGTGGGTCCCCTGTCTATATTACGTCGGGGCCTGAGAAGGGGCCCCTGGGGGCAGGTCAGAGGCAGGAGCGGGGTGTGGGTCCCCTGTCTATATTACGTCGGGGCCTGAGAAGGGGCCCCTGGGGGCAGGTCAGAGACAGGAGCGGGGTGTGGGGCCCCTGTCTATATTACGTCGGCCGGAGCCTGAGAAGGGGCCCCTGGGGGCAGGTCAGAGGCAGGAGCGGGGTGTGGGTCCCCTGTCTATATTACGTCGGCCGGGGCCTGAGAAGGGGCCCCTGGGGGCAGGTCAGAGGCAGGAGCGGGGTGTGGGGCCCCTGTCTATATTACGTCGGCCGGGGCCTGAGAAGGGGCCCCTGGGGGCAGGTCAGAGGCAGGAGCGGGGTGTGGGGCCCCTGTCTATATTACGTCGGGGCCTGAGAAGGGGCCCCTGGGGGCAGGTCAGAGGCAGGAGCGGGGTGTGGGGCCCCTGTCTATATTACGCCGGCCGGGGCCTGAGAAGGGGCCCCTGGGGGCAGGTCAGAGGCAGGAGCGGGGTGTGGGGCCCCTGTCTATATTACGTCGGCCGGGGCCTGAGAAGGGGCCCCTGGGGGCAGGTCAGAGACAGGAGCGGGGTGTGGGGCCCCTGTCTATATTACGGCGGCCGGGGCCTGAGAAGGGGCCCCTGGGGGCAGGTCAGAGGCAGGAGCGGGGTGTGGGTCCCCTGTCTATATTACGTCGGGGCCTGAGAAGGGGCCCCTGGGGGCAGGTCAGAGGCAGGAGCGGGGTGTGGGTCCCCTGTCTATATTACGTCGGGGCCTGAGAAGGGGCCCCTGGGGGCAGGTCAGAGGCAGGAGCGGGGTGTGGGTCCCCTGTCTATATTACGTCGGGGCCTGAGAAGGGGCCCCTGGGGGCAGGTCAGAGGCAGGAGCGGGGTGTGGGTCCCCTGTCTATATTACGTCGGCCGGGGCCTGAGAAGGGGCCCCTGGGGGCAGGTCAGAGACAGGAGCGGGGTGTGGGGCCCCTGTCTATATTACGTCGGCCGGGGCCTGAGAAGGGGCCCCTGGGGGCAGGTCAGAGACAGGAGCGGGGTGTGGGGCCCCTGTCTATATTACGTCGGCCGGGGCCTGAGAAGGGGCCCCTGGGGGCAGGTCAGAGACAGGAGCGGGGTGTGGGGCCCCTGTCTATATTACGCCGGCCGGGGCCTGAGAAGGGGCCCCTGGGGGCAGGTCAGAGACAGGAGCGGGGTGCGGGGCCCCTGTCTATATTACGTCGGGGCCTGAGAAGGGGCCCCTGGGGGCAGGTCAGAGGCAGGAGCGGGGTGTGGGGCCCCTGTCTATATTACGCCGGCCGGGGCCTGAGAAGGGGCCCCTGGGGGCAGGTCAGAGACAGGAGCGGGGTGTGGGCCCCCTGTCTATATTACGTCGGCCGGGGCCTGAGAAGGGGCCCCTGGGGGCAGGTCAGAGACAGGAGCAAAGTGTGGGGCCCCTGTCTATATTACGCCGGCCGGGGCCTGAGAAGGGGCCCCTGGGGGCAGGTCAGAGACAGGAGCGGGGTGTGGGGCCCCTGTCTATATTACGCCGGCCGGGGCCTGAGAAGGGGCCCCTGGGGGCAGGTCAGAGACAGGAGCGGGGTGTGGGGCCCCTGTCTATATTACGTCGGCCGGGGCCTGAGAAGGGGCCCCTGGGGGCAGGTCAGAGACAGGAGCGGGGTGTGGGGCCCCTGTCTATATTACGTCGGCCGGAGCCTGAGAAGGGGCCCCTGGGGGCAGGTCAGAGACAGGAGCGGGGTGTGGGGCCCCTGTCTATATTACGTCGGCCGGAGCCTGAGAAGGGGCCCCTGGGGGCAGGTCAGAGACAGGAGCAGGGTGTGGGGCCCCTGTCTATATTACGTCGGCCGGAGCCTGAGAAGGGGCCCCTGGGGGCAGGTCAGAGACAGGAGCAGGGTGTGGGGCCCCTGTCTATATTACGTCGGCCGGGGCCTGAGAAGGGGCCCCTGGGGGCAGGTCAGAGACAGGAGCGGGGTGTGGGGCCCCTGTCTATATTACGGCGGCCGGGGCCTGAGAAGGGGCCCCTGGGGGCAGGTCAGAGACAGGAGCAGGGTGTGGGGCCCCTGTCTATATTACGTCGGCCGGAGCCTGAGAAGGGGCCCCTGGGGGCAGGTCAGAGACAGGAGCGGGGTGTGGGGCCCCTGTCTATATTACGCCGGCCGGGGCCTGAGAAGGGGCCCCTGGGGGCAGGTCAGAGACAGGAGCGGGGTGTGGGGCCCCTGTCTATATTACGCCGGCCGGGGCCTGAGAAGGGGCCCCTGGGGGCAGGTCAGAGACAGGAGCGGGGTGTGGGGCCCCTGTCTATATTACGTCGGCCGGGGCCTGAGAAGGGGCCCCTGGGGGCAGGTCAGAGGCAGGAGCGGGGTGTGGGGCCCCTGTCTATATTACATCGGGGCCTGAGAAGGGGCCCCTGGGGGCAGGTCAGAGACAGGAGCGGGGTGTGGGGCCCCTGTCTATATTACGGCGGCCGGGGCCTGAGAAGGGGCCCCTGGGGGCAGGTCAGAGACAGGAGCGGGGTGTGGGGCCCCTGTCTATATTACGGCGGCCGGGGCCTGAGAAGGGGCCCCTGGGGGCAGGTCAGAGACAGGAGCGGGGTGTGGGGCCCCTGTCTATATTACGTCGGCCGGGGCCTGAGAAGGGGCCCCTGGGGGCAGGTCAGAGACAGGAGCGGGGTGTGGGGCCCCTGTCTATATTACGGCGGCCGGGGCCTGAGAAGGGGCCCCTGGGGGCAGGTCAGAGGCAGGAGCGGGGTGTGGGGCCCCTGTCTATATTACGTCGGCCGGGGCCTGAGAAGGGGCCCCTGGGGGCAGGTCAGAGGCAGGAGCGGGGTGTGGGGCCCCTGTCTATATTACGTCGGCCGGGGCCTGAGAAGGGGCCCCTGGGGGCAGGTCAGAGACAGGAGCGGGGTGTGGGCCCCCTGTCTATATTACGTCGGCCGGGGCCTGAGAAGGGGCCCCTGGGGGCATGTCAGAGACAGGAGCGGGGTGTGGGGCCCCTGTCTATATTACGTCGGCCGGGGCCTGAGAAGGGGCCCCTGGGGGCAGGTCAGAGGCAGGAGCGGGGTGCGGGGCCCCTGTCTATATTACGGCGGGGCCTGAGAAGGGGCCCCTGGGGGCAGGTCAGAGACAGGAGCGGGGTGTGGGGCCCCTGTCTATATTACGGCGGCCGGGGCCTGAGAAGGGGCCCCTGGGGGCAGGTCAGAGACAGGAGCGGGGTGTGGGCCCCCTGTCTATATTACGGCGGCCGGGGCCTGAGAAGGGGCCCCTGGGGGCAGGTCAGAGGCAGGAGCGGGGTGTGGGGCCCCTGTCTATATTACGGCGGCCGGGGCCTGAGAAGGGGCCCCTGGGGGCAGGTCAGAGGCAGGAGCGGGGTGTGGGGCCCCTGTCTATATTACGGCGGCCGGGGCCTGAGAAGGGGCCCCTGGGGGCAGGTCAGAGACAGGAGCGGGGTGCGGGGCCCCTGTCTATATTACGGCGGGGCCTGAGAAGGGGCCCCTGGGGGCAGGTCAGAGACAGGAGCGGGGTGTGGGGCCCCTGTCTATATTACGGCGGCCGGGGCCTGAGAAGGGGCCCCTGGGGGCAGGTCAGAGACAGGAGCGGGGTGTGGGCCCCCTGTCTATATTACGGCGGCCGGGGCCTGAGAAGGGGCCCCTGGGGGCAGGTCAGAGGCAGGAGCGGGGTGCGGGTCCCCTGTCTATATTACGGCGGCCGGGGCCTGAGAAGGGGCCCCTGGGGGCAGGTCAGAGACAGGAGCGGGGTGTGGGTCCCCTGTCTATATTACGTCGGCCGGGGCCTGAGAAGGGGCCCCTGGGGGCAGGTCAGAGGCAGGAGCGGGGTGTGGGTCCCCTGTCTATATTACGGCGGCCGGGGCCTGAGAAGGGGCCCCTGGGGGCAGGTCAGAGACAGGAGCGGGGTGCGGGTCCCCTGTCTATATTACGTCGGCCGGGGCCTGAGAAGGGGCCCCTGGGGGCAGGTCAGAGACAGGAGCGGGGTGTGGGCCCCTGTCTATATTACGCCGGCCGGGGCCTGAGAAGGGGCCCCTGGGGGCAGGTCAGAGGCAGGAGCGGGGTGTGGGGCCCCTGTCTATATTACATCGGGGCCTGAGAAGGGGCCCCTGGGGGCAGGTCAGAGACAGGAGCGGGGTGTGGGCCCCTGTCTATATTACGGCGGCCGGGGCCTGAGAAGGGGCCCCTGGGGGCAGGTCAGAGGCAGGAGCGGGGTGTGGGTCCCCCGTCTATATTACGGCGGCCGGGGCCTGAGAAGGGGCCCCTGGGGGCAGGTCAGAGACAGGAGCGGGGTGTGGGGCCCCTGTCTATATTACGGCGGCCGGGGCCTGAGAAGGGGCCCCTGGGGGCAGGTCAGAGGCAGGAGCGGGGTGTGGGGCCCCTGTCTATATTACGTCGGCCGGGGCCTGAGAAGGGGCCCCTGGGGGCAGGTCAGAGACAGGAGCGGGGTGTGGGTCCCCTGTCTATATTACGTTGGCCGGGGCCTGAGAAGGGGCCCCTGGGGGCAGGTCAGAGACAGGAGCGGGGTGTGGGGCCCCTGTCTATATTACGTTGGCCGGGGCCTGAGAAGGGGCCCCTGGGGGCAGGTCAGAGGCAGGAGCGGGGTGTGGGGCCCCTGTCTATATTACGTTGGCCGGGGCCTGAGAAGGGGCCCCTGGGGGCAGGTCAGAGACAGGAGCGGGGTGTGGGGCCCCTGTCTATATTACGTCGGCCGGGGCCTGAGAAGGGGCCCCTGGGGGCAGGTCAGAGGCAGGAGCGGGGTGTGGGGCCCCTGTCTATATTACGGCGGCCGGAGCCTGAGAAGGGGCCCCTGGGGGCAGGTCAGAGGCAGGAGCGGGGTGTGGGTCCCCTGTCTACATTACGTCGGCCGGGGCCTGAGAAGGGGCCCCTGGGGGCAGGTCAGAGACAGGAGCGGGGTGCGGGGCCCCTGTCTATATTACGGCGGGGCCTGAGAAGGGGCCCCTGGGGGCAGGTCAGAGACAGGAGCGGGGTGTGGGTCCCCTGTCTATATTACGTTGGCCGGGGCCTGAGAAGGGGCCCCTGGGGGCAGGTCAGAGACAGGAGCGGGGTGTGGGGCCCCTGTCTATATTACGGCGGCCGGGGCCTGAGAAGGGGCCCCTGGGGGCAGGTCAGAGACAGGAGCGGGGTGTGGGCCCCCTGTCTATATTACGGCGGCCGGGGCCTGAGAAGGGGCCCCTGGGGGCAGGTCAGAGGCAGGAGCGGGGTGCGGGTCCCCTGTCTATATTACGGCGGCCGGGGCCTGAGAAGGGGCCCCTGGGGGCAGGTCAGAGACAGGAGCGGGGTGTGGGGCCCCTGTCTATATTACGCCGGCCGGGGCCTGAGAAGGGGCCCCTGGGGGCAGGTCAGAGACAGGAGCGGGGTGTGGGTCCCCTGTCTATATTACGTCGGCCGGGGCCTGAGAAGGGGCCCCTGGGGGCAGGTCAGAGGCAGGAGCGGGGTGTAGGTCCCCTGTCTATATTACGCCGGCCGGGGCCTGAGAAGGGGCCCCTGGGGGCAGGTCAGAGACAGGAGCGGGGTGTGGGTCCCCTGTCTATATTACGTCGGCCGGGGCCTGAGAAGGGGCCCCTGGGGGCAGGTCAGAGGCAGGAGCGGGGTGCGGGTCCCCTGTCTACATTACGTCGGCCGGGGCCTGAGAAGGGGCCCCTGGGGGCAGGTCAGAGACAGGAGCGGGGTGTGGGCCCCTGTCTATATTACATCGGGGCCTGAGAAGGGGCCCCTGGGGGCAGGTCAGAGACAGGAGCGGGGTGTGGGTCCCCTGTCTATATTACGGCGGCCGGGGCCTGAGAAGGGGCCCCTGGGGGCAGGTCAGAGACAGGAGCGGGGTGTGGGCCCCCTGTCTATATTACGGCGGCCGGGGCCTGAGAAGGGGCCCCTGGGGGCAGGTCAGAGACAGGAGCGGGGTGTGGGGCCCCTGTCTATATTACGGCGGCCGGGGCCTGAGAAGGGGCCCCTGGGGGCAGGTCAGAGACAGGAGCGGGGTGTGGGGCCCCTGTCTATATTACGCCGGCCGGGGCCTGAGAAGGGGCCCCTGGGGGCAGGTCAGAGACAGGAGCGGGGTGTGGGGCCCCTGTCTATATTACGTCGGCCGGGGCCTGAGAAGGGGCCCCTGGGGGCAGGTCAGAGGCAGGAGCGGGGTGCGGGTCCCCTGTCTACATTACGTCGGCCGGGGCCTGAGAAGGGGCCCCTGGGGGCAGGTCAGAGACAGGAGCGGGGTGTGGGCCCCTGTCTATATTACATCGGGGCCTGAGAAGGGGCCCCTGGGGGCAGGTCAGAGACAGGAGCGGGGTGCGGGTCCCCTGTCTATATTACGTCGGCCGGGGCCTGAGAAGGGGCCCCTGGGGGCAGGTCAGAGGCAGGAGCGGGGTGTGGGCCCCCTGTCTATATTACGGCGGCCGGGGCCTGAGAAGGGGCCCCTGGGGGCAGGTCAGAGGCAGGAGCGGGGTGTGGGTCCCCCGTCTATATTACGGCGGCCGGGGCCTGAGAAGGGGCCCCTGGGGGCAGGTCAGAGACAGGAGCGGGGTGTGGGGCCCCTGTCTATATTACGGCGGCCGGGGCCTGAGAAGGGGCCCCTGGGGGCAGGTCAGAGGCAGGAGCGGGGTGTGGGGCCCCTGTCTATATTACGTCGGCCGGGGCCTGAGAAGGGGCCCCTGGGGGCAGGTCAGAGACAGGAGCGGGGTGTGGGTCCCCTGTCTATATTACGTTGGCCGGGGCCTGAGAAGGGGCCCCTGGGGGCAGGTCAGAGACAGGAGCGGGGTGTGGGGCCCCTGTCTATATTACGTTGGCCGGGGCCTGAGAAGGGGCCCCTGGGGGCAGGTCAGAGGCAGGAGCGGGGTGTGGGGCCCCTGTCTATATTACGTTGGCCGGGGCCTGAGAAGGGGCCCCTGGGGGCAGGTCAGAGACAGGAGCGGGGTGTGGGCCCCTGTCTATATTACATCGGGGCCTGAGAAGGGGCCCCTGGGGGCAGGTCAGAGACAGGAGCGGGGTGTGGGGCCCCTGTCTATATTACGTCGGCCGGGGCCTGAGAAGGGGCCCCTGGGGGCAGGTCAGAGGCAGGAGCGGGGTGTGGGCCCCCTGTCTATATTACGGCGGCCGGGGCCTGAGAAGGGGCCCCTGGGGGCAGGTCAGAGACAGGAGCGGGGTGTGGGCCCCTGTCTATATTACATCGGGGCCTGAGAAGGGGCCCCTGGGGGCAGGTCAGAGACAGGAGCGGGGTGCGGGTCCCCTGTCTATATTACGTCGGCCGGGGCCTGAGAAGGGGCCCCTGGGGGCAGGTCAGAGACAGGAGCGGGGTGTAGGTCCCCTGTCTATATTACGCCGGCCGGGGCCTGAGAAGGGGCCCCTGGGGGCAGGTCAGAGACAGGAGCGGGGTGTGGGTCCCCTGTCTATATTACGTCGGCCGGGGCCTGAGAAGGGGCCCCTGGGGGCAGGTCAGAGGCAGGAGCGGGGTGCGGGTCCCCTGTCTATATTACATCGGGGCCTGAGAAGGGGCCCCTGGGGGCAGGTCAGAGACAGGAGCGGGGTGTGGGCCCCTGTCTATATTACATCGGGGCCTGAGAAGGGGCCCCTGGGGGCAGGTCAGAGACAGGAGCGGGGTGTGGGTCCCCTGTCTATATTACGGCGGCCGGGGCCTGAGAAGGGGCCCCTGGGGGCAGGTCAGAGACAGGAGCGGGGTGTGGGCCCCCTGTCTATATTACGGCGGCCGGGGCCTGAGAAGGGGCCCCTGGGGGCAGGTCAGAGACAGGAGCGGGGTGTGGGGCCCCTGTCTATATTACGGCGGCCGGGGCCTGAGAAGGGGCCCCTGGGGGCAGGTCAGAGACAGGAGCGGGGTGTGGGGCCCCTGTCTATATTACGCCGGCCGGGGCCTGAGAAGGGGCCCCTGGGGGCAGGTCAGAGACAGGAGCGGGGTGTGGGGCCCCTGTCTATATTACGTCGGCCGGGGCCTGAGAAGGGGCCCCTGGGGGCAGGTCAGAGGCAGGAGCGGGGTGCGGGTCCCCTGTCTACATTACGTCGGCCGGGGCCTGAGAAGGGGCCCCTGGGGGCAGGTCAGAGACAGGAGCGGGGTGTGGGCCCCTGTCTATATTACATCGGGGCCTGAGAAGGGGCCCCTGGGGGCAGGTCAGAGACAGGAGCGGGGTGCGGGTCCCCTGTCTATATTACGTCGGCCGGGGCCTGAGAAGGGGCCCCTGGGGGCAGGTCAGAGGCAGGAGCGGGGTGTGGGCCCCCTGTCTATATTACGGCGGCCGGGGCCTGAGAAGGGGCCCCTGGGGGCAGGTCAGAGGCAGGAGCGGGGTGTGGGTCCCCCGTCTATATTACGGCGGCCGGGGCCTGAGAAGGGGCCCCTGGGGGCAGGTCAGAGAC
Organism: Ascaphus truei; assembly: GCF_040206685.1. Lineage (NCBI taxonomy): Eukaryota > Metazoa > Chordata > Amphibia > Anura > Ascaphidae > Ascaphus > Ascaphus truei. The sequence continues at coordinate 26,463 of NW_027454694.1, forward strand.
AGGAGCGGGGTGTGGGGCCCCTGTCTATATTACGGCGGCCGGGGCCTGAGAAGGGGCCCCTGGGGGCAGGTCAGAGGCAGGAGCGGGGTGTGGGGCCCCTGTCTATATTACGTCGGCCGGGGCCTGAGAAGGGGCCCCTGGGGGCAGGTCAGAGACAGGAGCGGGGTGTGGGTCCCCTGTCTATATTACGTTGGCCGGGGCCTGAGAAGGGGCCCCTGGGGGCAGGTCAGAGACAGGAGCGGGGTGTGGGGCCCCTGTCTATATTACGTTGGCCGGGGCCTGAGAAGGGGCCCCTGGGGGCAGGTCAGAGGCAGGAGCGGGGTGTGGGGCCCCTGTCTATATTACGTTGGCCGGGGCCTGAGAAGGGGCCCCTGGGGGCAGGTCAGAGACAGGAGCGGGGTGTGGGCCCCTGTCTATATTACATCGGGGCCTGAGAAGGGGCCCCTGGGGGCAGGTCAGAGACAGGAGCGGGGTGCGGGTCCCCTGTCTATATTACGTCGGCCGGGGCCTGAGAAGGGGCCCCTGGGGGCAGGTCAGAGGCAGGAGCGGGGTGTGGGCCCCCTGTCTATATTACGGCGGCCGGGGCCTGAGAAGGGGCCCCTGGGGGCAGGTCAGAGACAGGAGCGGGGTGTGGGCCCCTGTCTATATTACATCGGGGCCTGAGAAGGGGCCCCTGGGGGCAGGTCAGAGACAGGAGCGGGGTGCGGGTCCCCTGTCTATATTACGTCGGCCGGGGCCTGAGAAGGGGCCCCTGGGGGCAGGTCAGAGGCAGGAGCGGGGTGTGGGCCCCCTGTCTATATTACGGCGGCCGGGGCCTGAGAAGGGGCCCCTGGGGGCAGGTCAGAGACAGGAGCGGGGTGTGGGCCCCTGTCTATATTACATCGGGGCCTGAGAAGGGGCCCCTGGGGGCAGGTCAGAGACAGGAGCGGGGTGCGGGTCCCCTGTCTATATTACGTCGGCCGGGGCCTGAGAAGGGGCCCCTGGGGGCAGGTCAGAGGCAGGAGCGGGGTGTGGGGCCCCTGTCTATATTACGGCGGCCGGGGCCTGAGAAGGGGCCCCTGGGGGCAGGTCAGAGGCAGGAGCGGGGTGTGGGGCCCCTGTCTATATTACGTCGGCCGGGGCCTGAGAAGGGGCCCCTGGGGGCAGGTCAGAGACAGGAGCGGGGTGTGGGTCCCCTGTCTATATTACGTTGGCCGGGGCCTGAGAAGGGGCCCCTGGGGGCAGGTCAGAGACAGGAGCGGGGTGTGGGGCCCCTGTCTATATTACGTTGGCCGGGGCCTGAGAAGGGGCCCCTGGGGGCAGGTCAGAGGCAGGAGCGGGGTGTGGGGCCCCTGTCTATATTACGTTGGCCGGGGCCTGAGAAGGGGCCCCTGGGGGCAGGTCAGAGACAGGAGCGGGGTGTGGGGCCCCTGTCTATATTACGGCGGCCGGGGCCTGAGAAGGGGCCCCTGGGGGCAGAGCGTGACGGACATTATGCAGAACGGGAGGGACAGGGCACCTCCCCGGGTGTAACGAGCGGGCACCAGGGGATGTAAGCGTTAGGAGGACAGACTCGTCGGATGAACCCGATTATACTTCTGTGTCCATGTGAATGGGCGGGAGGAGCCCCAGTAAGAGGGGTATAAATAAAGAGTGGGGTTTGTGCCACAGACGTCCCTGGCGCCCGTCTTTCCTAGCCACGCCCGGCCACGCGAAGCCTGCACCCTGAATAAGTGGCCACTGTGAGAGGCGCTCATGTAAACGCCCGATTATCACCTGTGAGCACTTTCATATGTCTTAGGCAGGTCTGCAACCCTACCTCTCACCATTATCCCCCAGCACACAGCGCTCCCACTGCAGCAAGGGATTCTGGGAAATGACATGCAGCCCCGCCTCTCTCCATTATCCCCCAGCACACAGCGCTCCCACTGCAGCAAGGGATTCTGGGAAATGACATGCAACCCTACCTCTCACCATTATCCCCCAGCACACAGCGCTCCCACTGCAGCAAGGGATTCTGGGAAATGACATGCAGCCCCGCCTCTCCCCATTATCCCCCAGCACACAGCGCTCCCACTGCAGCAAGGGATTCTGGGAAATGACATGCAACCCTACCTCTCACCATCATCCCCCAGCACACAGCGCTCCCACTGCAGCAAGGGATTCTGGGAAATGACATGCAGCCCCACCTCTCCCCATTATCCCCCAGCACACAGCGCTCCCACTGCAGCAAGGGATTCTGGGAAATGACATGCAGCCCCGCCTCTCACCATCATCCCCCAGCATACAGCGCTTCCACTGCAGCAAGGGATTCTGGGAAATGACATGCAGCCCCGCCTCTCACCATCATCCCCCAGCATACAGCGCTTCCACTGCAGCAAGGGATTCTGGGAAATGACATGCAGCCCCGCCTTTCCCCATTATCCCCCAGCACACAGCACTTCCACTGCAGCAAGGGATTCTGGGAAATGACATGCAGCCCCGCCTTTCCCCATTATCCCCCAGCACACAGCGCTCCCACTGCAGCAAGGGATTCTGGGAAATGACATGCAGCCCCGCCTCTCACCATCATCCCCCAGCACACAGCGCTCCCACTGCAGCAAGGGATTCTGGGAAATGACATGCAACCCTACCTCTCACCATCATCCCCCAGCACACAGCGCTCCCACTGCAGCAAGGGATTCTGGGAAATGACATGCAGCCCCACCTCTCCCCATTATCCCCCAGCACACAGCGCTCCCACTGCAGCAAGGGATTCTGGGAAATGACATGCAGCCCCGCCTCTCACCATCATCCCCCAGCATACAGCGCTTCCACTGCAGCAAGGGATTCTGGGAAATGACATGCAGCCCCGCCTCTCACCATCATCCCCCAGCATACAGCGCTTCCACTGCAGCAAGGGATTCTGGGAAATGACATGCAGCCCCGCCTTTCCCCATTATCCCCCAGCACACAGCACTTCCACTGCAGCAAGGGATTCTGGGAAATGACATGCAGCCCCGCCTTTCCCCATTATCCCCCAGCACACAGCGCTCCCACTGCAGCAAGGGATTCTGGGAAATGACATGCAGCCCCGCCTCTCACCATCATCCCCCAGCACACAGCGCTCCCACTGCAGCAAGGGATTCTGGGAAATGACATGCAGCCCCGCCTCTCACCATCATCCCCCAGCACACAGCGCTCCCACTGCAGCAAGGGATTCTGGGAAATGACATGCAGCCCCGCCTCTCACCATCATCCCCCAGCACACAGCGCTCCCACTGCAGCAAGGGATTCTGGGAAATGACATGCAGCCCTGCCTCTCACCATTATCACCCAGCACACAGCGCTCCCACTGCAGCAAGGGATTCTGGGAAATGACATGCAGCCCCGCCTTTCACCATTATCCCCCAGCACACAGCACTTCCACTGCAGCAAGGGATTCTGGGAAATGACATGCAGCCCCGCCTTTCACCATTATCCCCCAGCATACAGCGCTCCCACTGCAGCAAGGGATTCTGGGAAATGACATGCAGCCCCGCCTTTCACCATTATCCCCCAGCATACAGCGCTCCCACTGCAGCAAGGGATTCTGGGAAGTGACATGCAACCCTACCTCTCACCATTATCACCCAGCACACAGCGCTCCCACTGCAGCAAGGGATTCTGGGAAATGACATGCAGCCCTGCCTCTCACCATTATCACCCAGCACACAGCGCTCCCACTGCAGCAAGGGATTCTGGGAAATGACATGCAGCCCTACCTCTCACCATTATCCCCCAGCACACAGCGCTCCCACTGCAGCAAGGGATTCTGGGAAATGACATGCAGCCCCGCCTTTCACCATTATCACCCCGCACACAGCGCTTCCACTGCAGCAAGGGATTCTGGGAAATGATATGCAGCCCCGCCTCTCACCATTATCACCCAGCACACAGCGCTCCCACTGCAGCAAGGGATTCTGGGAAATGACATGCAACCCTACCTCTCACCATTATCCCCCAGCACACAGCACTTCCACTGCAGCAAGGGATTCTGGGAAATGACATGCAGCCCCGCCTTTCCCCATTATCCCCCAGCACACAGCGCTCCCACTGCAGCAAGGGATTCTGGGAAATGACATGCAGCCCCGCCTTTCTCCATTATCCCCCAGCACACAGCGCTTCCACTGCAGCAAGGGATTCTGGGAAATGACATGCAGCCCTGCCTTTCACCATTATCACCCAGCACACAGCGCTTCCACTGCAGCAAGGGATTCTGGGAAATGACATGCAGCCCCGCCTTTCACCATTATCCCCCAGCACACAGCGCTCCCACTGCAGCAAGGGATTCTGGGAAGTGACATGCAGCCCTACCTCTCACCATTATCCCCCAGCATACAGCACTTCCACTGCAGCAAGGGATTCTGGGAAATGACATGCAGCCCCGCCTCTCACCATTATCCCCCAGCATACAGCACTTCCACTGCAGCAAGGGATTCTGGGAAATGACATGCAGCCCCGCCTTTCACCATTATCCCCCAGCATACAGCGCTCCCACTGCAGCAAGGGATTCTGGGAAGTGACATGCAACCCTACCTCTCACCATTATCCCCCAGCACACAGCGCTCCCACTGCAGCAAGGGATTCTGGGAAGTGACATGCAGCCCTACATCTCACCATTATCCCCCAGCATACCGTGCTTCCACTGCAGCAAGGGATTCTGGGAAATGACATGCAGCCCTACCTCTCACCATTATCCCCCAGCATACCGTGCTTCCACTGCAGCAAGGGATTCTGGGAAGTGACATGCAACCCTACCTCTCACCATTATCCCCCAGCACACAGCGCTCCCACTGCAGCAAGGGATTCTGGGAAGTGACATGCAAATGAGCACAGTTTTTTATACACACACACACACACACACACACACACACACACACACACACACACACACACTGTTCTGTATGTGTGTGTGTAACACAGCTAGGTGGAAGGAGAATGGGATGTCTCTCCCTGCCTCTCTATTACGAGAAGTGTGTATATACGCACCCAGGGAAGACCTGCCCAGCACCACTTCAAAGATCTCCTCGTACTGAGCGTCACTGAGCGACCCTCGGTCCTGAAAAGAGGAAAACAAGATGCTTTATACAGTAATGGGACTGACCCTTTAACCCATTAAACACGTCCCTGTCATTAGGTCACTTTGCACCTACGTGGGACTGACCCTTTAACCCATTAAACACGTCCCTGTCATTAGGTCACTTTGCCCCTACGTGGGACTGACCCTTTAACCCATTAACCACGTCCCTGTCATTAGGTCACTTTGCCCCTACGTGGGACTGACCCTTTAACCCATTAAACACGTCCCTGTCATTAGGTCACTTTGCCCCTACGTGGGACTGACACTTTAACCCATTAAACACGTCCCTGTTATTAGGTCACTTTGCCCCTACGTGGGACTGACCCTTTAACCCATTAAACACGTCCCTGTCATTAGGTCACTTTGCCCCTACGTGGGACTGACCCTTTAACCCATTAAACACGTCCCTGTCATTAGGTCACTTTGCCCCTACGTGGGACTGACCCTTTAACCCATTAAACACGTCCCTGTCATTAGGTCACTTTGCCCCTACGTGGGACTGACCCTTTAACCCATTAAACACGTCCCTGTCATTAGGTCACTTTGCCCTTACGTGGGACTGACCCTTTAACCCATTAAACACGTCCCTGTCATTAGGTCACTTTGCCCCTACGTGGGACTGACCCTTTAACCCATTAAACACGTCCCTGTCATTAGGTCACTTTGCCCCTACGTGGGACTGACCCTTTAACCCATTAAACACGTCCCTGTCATTAGGTCACTTTGCCCCTATGTGGGACTGACCCTTTAACCCATTAAACACATCCCGGTCATTAGGTCACTTTGCTCCTACGTGGGACTGACCCTTTAACCCATTAAACACGTCACTGTCATTAGGTCACTTTGCCCCTACGTAGGACTGACCCTTTAACCCATTAAACACGTCCCTGTCATTAGGTCACTTTGCCCCTACGTGGGACTGACCCTTTAACCCATTAAACACGTCCCTGTCATTAGGTCACTTTGCCCCTACGTGGGACTGACCCTTTAACCCATTAAACACGTCCCTGTCATTAGGTCACTTTGCCCCTACGTAGGACTGACCCTTTAACCCATTAAACACGTCCCTGTCATTAGGTCACTTTGCCCCTACGTGGGACTAACCCTATAACCAAGTCCCTGTCATTAGGTCACTTTGCCCATACGTGGGACTGACCCTTTAACCCATTAAACACGTCCCTGTCATTAGGTCACTTTGCCCCTACGTGGGACTGACCCTTTAACCCATTAAACACGTCCCTGTCATTAGGTCACTTTGCCCCTACGTAGGACTGACCCTTTAACCCATTAAACACGTCCCTGTCATTAGGTCACTTTGCCCCTACGTGGGACTGACCCTTTAACCCATTAAACACGTCACTGTCATTAGGTCACTTTGCCCCTACGTGGGACTGACCCTTTAACCCATTAAACACGTCCCTGTCATTAGGTCACTTTGCCCCTACGTGGGACTGACCCTTTAACCCATTAAACACGTCCCTGTCAGGTCACATCCTACACATGACTGTCCCACGGACTCCTCCCACCCCACCTTCTCCCTCCCCTTCCTCTCGACCTCTCTTTTCTTTTTCTCAATCGCCGCTCCCGTCCTCTTCTCCAGCTCCGCTCCTCTCTCCCCCGCCACCACCTCCTCCTCCTCCTCTCGCCCTGCGTCACCCGACTTGCCACCTCGCTCTGGGAACCTCACAGCTTTGGTGGCCGGAGGGGCGAACCTTCTCCTTGGTGTCTCCTTGCCGGTGTCTGAGAGAGGCAACAAGGCTCCCGCGTCACATCCCATTAATAGCGGCATATATTCAATATCATGTCCAGCGGTAACTACTTACCCAAGGACGGCGCAAAAGTGTATTAACCAGATAAATATATCTATCAATAATATACATATATTAAAACCAGAGACAGAACATGAAACACAGACAGAGCTCAGTGCACATCCAATGACACCTATACACAGTACAGTGCCTAAATATATATATATATATCTTTTGAATAAAGTGGTCTTTTAGTTTAACTCTTTGGCCAAAGTGTTGTAAGCCCTTGAGCCCCTACACGGCAGACCACATCTCAAGGGTCCCTAACACTAATATAATTTCTTAATAACCTGTGCGTTACCAGGAAGAATGATTTATAATAAATCTGTCAAAATTAGTTGCATAGTTCTAAGTCTGATTGAAGCTCTTATTAACCTGTACATTACCAGGAAAAGCACTCTGTATTAGAGTTGTCGCAATCAACCTGTAAGCAGACAAGTTCCCCTGAGAGTGGGAGATGCAATGGAGTGAGCCCCTAACCATTTAAATGTGGGAGGGGGTGAGCTTCAAACTAGGGAGGAGGAAGAGCCCCCCTCCAAATCAGCCATGACCAGCTGAACAAGAATTGTAAAACATACAGGACACCTACAAGCTCATATTGAACCCCCAAAATAACCACAACATATATATAAGCGTATTATCTATCTATCATATATATATATATATATGTATATATATATATACACACACACACACACACACACACACACACACACACAGTGGCCGACAAATCACCAAAAAATCTACTGTACACTGTATATATATATATATATATATATATATATATATATACACAGTATATATATATATATACACACACACACACACACACACACACACACACACACACACACACACAGAGCGCTATAAATAAGGTAGTGTACACAGGTGCTCACGACCTGTGCCCATACCCACGCTGCCTTTCACTGTCCCCATATTGTCCCTTACAGCATCCGACGTTCGTCCCCCTGCAAGAGAGAAACAGAGGTCACACTGCGCTGTCTCTTCCAACACCAGTACCGAATCCAAGATGGCCGCACTCACACTCCCCTTCCGCATTAAAAAGATATTACGTATTAAAAAATGGTATAAATATCACTGTAAAAATACTATGATCTGCTCGTAAGCAATTGGCGGGCTCCTCGGCACACCATATCAATTTAACCCTAATTACTCCCTTTTTCAACCGCACAGTATCTCTTATTTTGGGACAACAAGTGCCCCTTACGAAGTTCCGTAGAGGAAAGAAACGCGTAGGGCGTAGTGACGTGGCGACATCACATCCCTTGGTGCGCACGGACTCAGCCTGCTGTTGTGTGAGAAACTTGTTTGCCAACAATGCCAGAAGTCACATTGTAGCTATGTACACCTATGTTATTTCTTCTACTAAGATACTCTGTTGCTGAATTTTGACAATAATCCGGAGATTTATAGTGATGTATAGTAAAATTAGGCAGCGATGTTAGAGCTGCGCTGCCTAGGAACAGCATTTATATGGTGTAGCTTAGAAATCGCCATGTTTTCAATCATGTGGACATTTTGTTGCTACCTATAGGATAAGACAGATAGTTTCTATCATTTAAAGTAAACTTATGCAGTGATGTTAGAGCTGCGCTGTTTAGTAAACAGATTTTATATTGTAGTTTAGATAAACCAGTGTTTTCCAAATGAGATTTTTGCTGAACATGTTCTGAGCTACTCCCTATATCACCACTGCAGATGATTGATATACAGTAGTGTGAAAAAGAAAATGCACCCTCTTTGAATTCTATGCTTTTACATATCAGGATTAATAACCATCATCTGTTCCTCAGCAGGTTTAAAAATTAGGTAAATACAGCCTCAGATGAACAACAACACATGACATATTCATATAATTTCCTGATAAAACTAGATTTAATTTGTAATTTGTCAGGGTCCAATGAGTGAGACCGCCTTCCAAAGAGAGATACCGCCTTCCAAAGAGAGAGACCGCCTTCCAATGAGAGACTGCCTTCCAATGAGTCAGACCGCCTTCCAAAGACAGAGACTGCCTTCCAATGAGTCAGACCGCCTTCCAATGAGTCAGACCACCTTCCAGTAAGACCGCCTTCCAATGAGACCGCCTTCCAATGAGACCGCCTTCCAATGAGACCGCCTTCCAATGAGACTGCCTTCCAATGAGACTGCCTTCCAGTAAGACTACCTTCCAGTAAGACTGCCTTCCAGTAAGTCAGACCACCTTCCAATGAGTCAGACCACTTTCCAATGAGACTGCCTTCCAATCAGAGACTGCCTTCCAATGGGATATTGCTTTCAAAAGAGACTGCCTTCCAATAAGTCGGACCACTTTCCAATGAGACTGCCTTCCAGTAAGACCGCCTTCCAATAAGATATTGCCTTCAAAAGAGATTGCCTTCCAATGAGTCAGACCGCCTTCCAAGAAGTCAGACCGCCCCAAGGAGTCAGACCACCTTATAATTAGTAAGAACGCCTTCCAATGAGAGAGACTACTTTCCAATGTGCAAAACCTTCCATTGAGACAGCCTAACATTCAAGGAAACTGCCCTCCAAAAAGGAGACTCCCTCTAATGAGACTGTCATCCAGTCAGTGTCACTGTAATATAGTGAGACTCCTAATGAGTGACTGCAATCCAGTGAGAGACTCCCTCTGAGTCAGACTGCCATCCAGTTAGACGCCCTATGAGGGAGACTGCCACCCAGTGAGTGAGACTGCATCCAGTGAGTAAGACTCCCTGAGTGAGCCTGCATCCAATGAGTGAGCCTGCATCCAGTGAGTAAGACTCCCTGAGACTGCATCCAATGAGTGAGACTGCATCCAGTGACTGAGACTCCCTGAGACTGCATCCAGTGAGACTCCCTGAGTGGGACTGCATCCAGTGAGTGAGACTGCATCCAGTGAGTGAGACTCCCCGAGTGAGACTGCATCCAGTGAGTGAGACTGCAATCCAGTGAGTGAGACTCCCCAAGTGGGACTGCATCCAGTGAGTGAGACTCCCCGAGTGGGACTGCATCCAGTGAGACTCCCTCAGTGAGACTGCATCCAGTGAGTGAGACTCCCCGAGTGGGACTGCATCCAGTGAGACTCCCTGAGTGAGACTGCATCCAGTGACTGAGACTCCCTGACTGCATCCCGTGACTGAGACTCCCTGAGACTGCATCCAGTTAGTGAGACTCCCTGAGACTGCATCCAGTGAGTGAGACTCCCTGAGTGGGACTGCATCCAGTGAGTGAGACTGCATCCAGTGAGTGAGACTCCCCGAGTGGGACTGCATCCAGTGAGTGAGACTCCCCGAGTGGGACTGCATCCAGTGAGACTCCCTCAGTGAGACTGCATCCAGTGAGTGAGACTCCCTGAGTGAGACTGACACCCAGTGAGTGAGACTCCCTCAGTGAGACTGCATCCAGTGAGTGAGACTCCCTCAGTGAGACTGCATCCAGTGAGTGGGACTCCCTGAGTGAGACTGACACCCACTGCGTGAGACTCCCTGACTGCGACTGCATCCAGTGAGTGAGACTCCCTGAGTGGGACTGCATCCAGTGAGTGAGACTCCCTGAGTGGGACTGCATCCAGTGAGAGACTCCCTGAGTGGGACTGCATCCAGTGAGTGAGACTCCCTGAGTGGGACTGCATCCAGTGAGTGAGACTCCCTGAGTGGGACTGCATCCAGTGAGTGAGACTCCCTGAGTGGGACTGCATCCAGTGAGTGAGACTCCCTGAGTGGGACTGCATCCAGTGAGTGAGACTCCGAGTGGGACTGCATCCAGTGAGTGAGACTCCGAGTGGGACTGCATCCAGTGAGTGAGACTCCCTGCCTGAGTGGGACTGCATCCAGTGAGTGATACTCCAAGTGGGACTGCATCCAGTGAGTGAGACTCCCTGCCTGAGTGGGACTGCATCCAGTGAGTAAGACTCCGTCTGAGTGGGACTGCATCCAGTGAGTGAGACTCCCTGTCTGAGTGGGACTGCATCCAGTGAGTGAGACTCCCTGCGTGAGACTGCATCCAGTGAGTGAGACTCCCTGAGACTGCACCCAGCGAGTGAGACTATAATATATCGGCTCACTCAGTGAGGCAGGGTGTCTCACTAGCAGTGAGTCCCCACGCATTCCCCAGTCTAACATCTCCCTCCCTCGGCCACTCACTCTCCTCTCTGAAAGCTACGGGTCCGAAATGGCGGCCTCACAGGGGGCCACTCTCACAAAATGGCGGCCGCGCCGACTTACACTTTCCCGCCTTTTCCTCCTTGCCCGGCGCGAGACTCCGGCACCGCCCCCCTTCTCCCTTCCTCCGACCACGTGACGCTCCTATGCCTCCTGTCTCCATTTCAAGACACGGCGCTGTCTGCGCGCTCGCCTCCCAAGCCCCGCCCACAACGATGCGGAAACCAATAGGATCGCTCCAACTCCAACTCGTACCCCCCTCCCCCCCACCCCCCCAAAAAATGAAGAGAGTAAAGTTTTGTGACGCCGCTCCCCGCGCGAGCTTTCATCTCATTGGTCGGGCGTCTTTACCTCTCAAACCTCATTGGTCAATACTTAATACCATATCAAGGGAACTCTAAATCTCCATTGGACAAGAGTTTTACATTATCAGCGGGATCCTCAACCTCATTGGTCCAGAGATTTAGCTCATTCAAACCCCATTGGTCAATAGTTTTACCTCATTAAATGGATTAAAAAAAAAAATCATTGGTCAAGAGCTTCATTTACCTCAACCAAAAGCGTTCTGAAATCCTATTGGTCCGTAGATTTACCTCAGAGGATTCGCGTCAATACGCGTCAATTAGAATTGGCTGCGTTAGCCAGACGGTTCTGTATTAGGGACGCGGGCACGGCCGCGACCAGGGAAATTACACGAAAATTGTATTTTTGCGCCGCAGCCTAACGCGGTGACGTCAACAACTAAACGCGCACGCCCCGCAGGGCGCACGCCCGCGCGCGCACCAGCGCCTGCTGTATAACAAGCCTTATTGGTCAAGAGTTTAATACTCCTCACTAATGGGGATTATCAAGATCTTTTACCTGATGCTCAAATCTGTATTGGCCAGGAGATTCACACCCCCTCCCCCCCCCTGGTGGATTAGCTCCCCCTATTGGTCAAAAGCAAATTCAACTCATCTCATTGGTCAACACCTTGACCCGATCATCTAAAATCCTATTGGCTCAGAGCTTTTGCCTGATTCTCAACCCTTAGTGGCTGAAAGTGAATCCTCATGTGCCTCCCACAGGCCTAAGCAGAGGGAGCAAAGAACATAGCGTGATAAAAGGGGGCTAACCGCCATTTTGCTTGATCCCGAATTTCCCACCGTGATTACACAAAACCACCACACAATATAAGCACTGGGACTAATGGTAGCCATTTTACTTTATGCCACAATATCCACCATCGTCTCAGTGGGGTTGTAACCAGAGGGAGGTTTTCACAGTGACGTTTGGGATTGGGGGGGGGGGAATAGATTTCTAATGGGGGAGGGAGGCTAAAAGGGGGTTATGTTATAGGGGGAGGGAGTACATTGATTTTTCTAATAGGGGGAGAGTAAAGACAATTTTTTTAATAAGGGAGACTAAAAGGGATTTCTAATAGGAGAGACTAAAAGGGATTTCTAATAGGAGAGACTAAAAGGGATTTCTAATAGGAGAGACTAAAAGGGATTTCTAATAGGAGAGAGTAAAGGGGATCTCTAATAGGAGAGAGTAAAGGGGATCTCTAATAGAGAGTAAAGGGGATCTCTAATAGAGAGAGTAAAGGGGATCTCTAATAGAGAGAGAGAGAGTAAAGGGGATCTCTAATAGAGAGAGAGTAAAGGGGATCTCTAAGAGAGAGAGAGAGAGAGTAAAGGGGATTTCTAATAGGGGGAGAGTAAAGGGGATTACTAATAGGGAGAGAGAGAGTAAAGGGGATTTCTAATAGGGGGAGAGAGTAAAGGGGATTTCTAATAGGGGGAGAGACTAAAAGGGATTTCTAATAGGAGAGACTAAAAGGGATTTCTAATAGGAGAGACTAAAAGGGATTTCTAATAGGAGAGAGTAAAGGGGATCTCTAATAGGAGAGAGTAAAGGGGATCTCTAATAGAGAGTAAAGGGGATCTCTAATAGAGAGAGTAAAGGGGATCTCTAATAGAGAGAGAGAGAGAGTAAAGGGGATCTCTAATAGAGAGAGAGTAAAGGGGATCTCTAAGAGAGAGAGAGAGAGAGTAAAGGGGATTTCTAATAGGGGGAGAGTAAAGGGGATTACTAATAGGGAGAGAGAGAGTAAAGGGGATTTCTAATAGGGGGAGAGAGTAAAGGGGATTTCTAATAGGGGGAGAGTAAAGACAATTTTTTTTAATAAGGGAGACTAAAAGGGATTTCTAATAGGAGAGACTAAAAGGGATTTCTAATAGGAGAGACTAAAAGGGATTTCTAATAGGAGAGAGTAAAGGGGATCTCTAATAGAGAGAGTAAAGGGGATCTCTAATAGAGAGAGTAAAGGGGATCTCTAATAGAGAGAGAGAGAGAGAGAGAGAGTAAAGGGGATCTCTAATAGAGAGAGAGTAAAGGGGATCTCTAAGAGAGAGAGAGAGTAAAGGGGATTTCTAATAGGGGGAGAGAGTAAAGGGGATTTCTAATAGGGGGAGAGAGTAAAGGGGATTTCTAATAGGGGGAGAGTAAAGGGGATTACTAATAGGGAGAGAGAGTAAAGGGGATTTCTAATAGGGGGAGAGAGTAAAGCGGATTTCTAATAGGGGGAGAGAGTAAAGGGGATTTCTAATAGGGGGAGAGAGTAAAGGGGATTTCTAATAGGGGGAGAGAGTAAAGGGGATTTCTAATAGGGGGAGAGAGTAAAGGGGATTACTAATAGGGAGAGAGAGTAAAGGGGATTTCTAATAGGGGAGAGAGTAAAGGATATTTCTAATAGGGGGAGAGAGGAAAGGGGATTTCTTTATAAGGGTGAGTAAATGGATAGGGGGAGAGTAAAGGGGATTTCTAATAGAGGGAGAGTAAAGGGGATTTCTAATAGGGAGAGAGTAAAGGGGATTGCTAATAGGGAGAGAGAGTAAAGGGGATTTCTAATAGGGAGAGAGTAAAGGGGATTGCTAATAGGGAGAGAGAGTAAAGGGGATTTCTAATGGGGAGAGTAAAGGGGATTTCTAATAGGGAGAGAGAGTAAAGGGGATTTCTAATAGGGAGAGAGTAAAGGGGATTTCTAATAGGGGGAGAGAGTAAAGGGGGATTTCTAATAGGGGGAGAGTAAAGGGGATTACTAATAGGGAGAGAGAGTAAAGGGGATTTCTAATAGGGAGAGAGAGTAAAGGGGATTTCTAATAGGGGGAGAGAGTAAAGGGGATTTCTAATAGGGAGAGAGAGTAAAGGGGATTTCTAATAGGGGGAGAGAGTAAAGGGGGATTTCTAATAGGGGGAGAGAGTAAAGGATATTTCTAATAGGGGGAGAGAGTAAAGGATATTTCTAATAGGGGGAGAGAGGAATGGGGATTTCTTTATAAGGGTGAGTAAATGGATAGGGAGAGAGAGTAAAGGGGGATTTCTAATAGGGGGAGAGTAAAGGGGATTTCTAATAGGGGGGAGAGTAAAGGGGATTTCTAATAGGGGGAGCGTAAAGGGGATTTCTAATAGGGGGGAGAGTAAAGGGGATTTCTAATAGGGGAGAGAGTAAAGGGGATTTCTAATAGGGGGAGAGTAAAGGGGATTTCTAATAGGGGGAGAGTAAAGGGGATTTCTAATAGGGGGGAGAGTAAAGGGGATTTCTAATAGGGGGAGAGTAAAGGGGATTTCTAATAGGGAGAGAGAGAGTAAAGGGGATTTCTAATAGGGAGAGAGAGTAAAGGGGATTTCTAATAGGGAGAGAAAGTAAAGGGGATTTCTAATAGGGGGAGAGTAAAGGGGATTTCTAATAGGGGGATAGAGTAAAGGGGATTTCTAATAGGGGGAGAGTAAAGGGGATTTCTAATAGGGAGAGAGAGTAAAGGGGATTTCTAATAGGGGGAGAGTAAAGGGGATTTCTAATAGGGAGAGAGAGTAAAGGGGATTTCTAATAGGGGGAGCGTAAAGGGGATTTCTAATAGGGAGAGAGAGTAAAGGGGATTTCTAATAGGGGGAGCGTAAAGGGGATTTCTAATAGGGGGAGAGTAAAGGGGATTTCTAATAGGGAGAGAGAGTAAAGGGGATTTCTAATAGGGGGAGAGAGTAAAGGGGATTTCTAATAGGGGGAGAGTAAAGGGGATTTCTAATAGGGAGAGAGAGTAAAGGGGATTTCTAATAGGGAGAGAGAGTAAAGGGGATTTCTTATAGGGAGAGAGAGAGTAAAGGGGATTTCTAATAGGGGGAGAGAGTAAAGGGGATTTCTAATAGGGAGAGAGTAAAGGGGATTTCTAATAGGGGAAGAGAGTAAAGGGGATTTCTAATAGGGGGAGAAAGTAAAGGGGATTTCTAATAAGGGGAGAGAGTAAAGGGGATTTCTAATAGGGAGAGAGTAAAGGGGATTTCTAATAGGGAGAGAGAGTAAAGGGGATTTCTAATAGGGGGAGAGAGTAAAGGGGATTTCTAATAGGGGGAGAGAGTAAAGGGGATTTCTAATAGGGGGAGAGAGTAAAGGGGATTTCTAATAGGGAGAGAGAGTAAAGGGGATTTCTAATAGGGAGAGAAAGTAAAGGGGATTTCTAATAGGGGGAGAGATTAAAGGGGATTTCTAATAGGGGGAGAGTAAAGGGGATTTCTAATAGGGGGAGAGAGTAAAGGGGATTTCTAATAGGGGGAGAGAGTAAAGGGGATTTCTAATAGGGGGAGAGTAAAGGGGATTTCTAATAGGGAGAGAGAGTAAAGGGGATTTCTAATAGGGGGATAGAGTAAAGGGGATTTCTAATAGGGGGAGAGAGTAAAGGGGATTTCTAATAGGGGGAGAGAGTAAAGGGGATTTCTAATAGGGGGAGAGTAAAGGGGATTTCTAATAGGGAGAGAGAGTAAAGGGGATTTCTAATAGGGGGATAGAGTAAAGGGGATTTCTAATAGGGGGAGAGAGTAAAGGGGATTTCTAATAGGGAGAGAGAGTAAAGGGGATTTCTAATAGGGGGAGCGTAAAGGGGATTTCTAATAGGGAGAGAGTAAAGGGGATTTCTAGTAGGGAGAGAGAGTAAAGGGGATTGCTAATAGGGAGAGAGAGTAAAGGGGATTTCTAATAGGGAGAGAGAGTAAAGGGGATTTCTAATAGGGGGATAGAGTAAAGGGGATTTCTAATAGGGGGAGAGAGTAAAGGGGATTTCTAATAGGGAGAGAGAGTAAAGGGGATTTCTAATAGGGGGAGAGTAAAGGGGATTTCTAATAGGGGGAGAGAGTAAAGGGGATTACTAATAGGGAGAGAGAGTAAAGGGGATTTCTAATAGGGGGAGAGTAAAGGGGATTTCTAATAGGGGGAGAGAGTAAAGGGGATTTCTAATAGGGAGAGAAAGTAAAGGGGATTTCTAATAGGGGGAGAGTAAAGGGGATTTCTAATAGGGAGAGAGTAAAGGGGATTTCTAATAGGGAGAGAGTAAAGGGGATTTCTAGTAGGGAGCGAGAGTAAAGGGGATTTCTAATAGGGGGAGAGAGTAAAGGGGATTTCTAATAGGGAGAGAGAGTAAAGGGGATTTCTAATAGGGAGAGAGAGTAAAGGGGATTTCTAATAGGGGGAGAGTAAAGGGGATTTCTAATAGGGGGAGAGAGTAAAGGGGATTTCTAATAGGGAGAGAGAGTAAAGGGGATTTCTAATAGGGAGAGAGAGTAAAGGGGATTTCTAATAGGGGGAGAGTAAAGGGGATTTCTAATAGGGAGAGAGAGTAAAGGGGATTTCTAATAGGGAGAGAGAGTAAAGGGGATTTCTAATAGGGGGAGAGTAAAGGGGATTTCTAATAGGGAGAGAGAGTAAAGGGGATTTCTAATAGGGGGAGAGTAAAGGGGATTTCTAATAGGGGGGAGAGTAAAGGGGATTTCTAATAGGGGGTGAGTAAAGGGGATTTCTAATAGGGGGGAGAGTAAAGGGGATTACTAATAGGGGGATAGAGTAAAGGGGATTTCTAATAGGGGGTGAGTAAAGGGGATTTCTAATAGGGAGAGAGAGTAAAGGGGATTTCTAATAGGGGGAGAGTAAAGGGGATTTCTAATAGGGAGAGAGTAAAGGGGATTTCTAATAGGGGGGAGCGTAAAGGGGATTTCTAATAGGGAGAGAGTAAAGGGGATTGCTAATAGGGAGAGAGAGTAAAGGGGATTTCTAATAGGGAGAGAGTAAAGGGGATTGCTAATAGGGAGAGAGAGAGTAAAGGGGATTTCTAATGGGGAGAGTAAAGGGGATTTCTAATAGGGAGAGAGAGTAAAGGGGATTTCTAATAGGGAGAGAGTAAAGGGGATTTCTAATAGGGGGAGAGAGTAAAGGGGGATTTCTAATAGGGGGAGAGTAAAGGGGATTACTAATAGGGAGAGAGAGTAAAGGGGATTTCTAATAGGGAGAGAGAGTAAAGGGGATTTCTAATAGGGGGAGAGAGTAAAGGGGATTTCTAATAGGGAGAGAGAGTAAAGGGGATTTCTAATAGGGGGAGAGAGTAAAGGGGGATTTCTAATAGGGGGAGAGAGTAAAGGATATTTCTAATAGGGGGAGAGAGTAAAGGATATTTCTAATAGGGGGAGAGAGTAAAGGGGATTTCTAATAGGGGGAGAGAGTAAAGGGGGATTTCTAATAGGGGGAGAGAGTAAAGGATATTTCTAATAGGGGGAGAGAGTAAAGGATATTTCTAATAGGGGGAGAGAGGAATGGGGATTTCTTTATAAGGGTGAGTAAATGGATAGGGAGAGAGAGTAAAGGGGGATTTCTAATAGGGGGAGAGTAAAGGGGATTTCTAATAGTGGGAGAGTAAAGGGGATTTCTAATAGGGGGGAGAGTAAAGGGGATTTCTAATAGGGGGAGCGTAAAGGGGATTTCTAATAGGGGGGAGAGTAAAGGGGATTTCTAATAGGGGGGAGAGTAAAGGGGATTTCTAATAGGGGGAGAGTAAAGGGGATTTCTAATAGGGGGGAGAGTAAAGGGGATTTCTAATAGGGGGAGAGTAAAGGGGATTTCTAATAGGGAGAGAGAGAGTAAAGGGGATTTCTAATAGGGAGAGAGAGTAAAGGGGATTTCTAATAGGGAGAGAAAGTAAAGGGGATTTCTAATAGGGGGAGAGTAAAGGGGATTTCTAATAGGGGGATAGAGTAAAGGGGATTTCTAATAGGGGGAGAGTAAAGGGGATTTCTAATAGGGAGAGAGAGTAAAGGGGATTTCTAATAGGGGGAGAGTAAAGGGGATTTCTAATAGGGAGAGAGAGTAAAGGGGATTTCTAATAGGGGGAGAGTAAAGGGGATTTCTAATAGGGAGAGAGAGTAAAGGGGATTTCTAATAGGGGGAGCGTAAAGGGGATTTCTAATAGGGGGAGAGTAAAGGGGATTTCTAATAGGGAGAGAGAGTAAAGGGGATTTCTAATAGGGGGAGAGAGTAAAGGGGATTTCTAATAGGGGGAGAGTAAAGGGGATTTCTAATAGGGAGAGAGAGTAAAGGGGATTTCTAATAGGGGGAGAGAGTAAAGGGGATTTCTAATAGGGGGAGAGTAAAGGGGATTTCTAATAGGGAGAGAGAGTAAAGGGGATTTCTAATAGGGAGAGAGAGTAAAGGGGATTTCTTATAAGGAGAGAGAGAGTAAAGGGGATTTCTAATAGGGGGAGAGAGTAAAGGGGATTTCTAATAGGGAGAGAGTAAAGGGGATTTCTAATAGGGGAAGAGAGTAAAGGGGATTTCTAATAGGGGGAGAGAGTAAAGGGGATTTCTAATAGGGGGAGAGAGTAAAGGGGATTTCTAATAGGGAGAGAGTAAAGGGGATTTCTAATAGGGAGAGAGAGTAAAGGGGATTTCTAATAGGGGGAGAGAGTAAAGGGGATTTCTAATAGGGGGAGAGAGTAAAGGGGATTTCTAATAGGGGGAGAGAGTAAAGGGGATTTCTAATAGGGGGAGAGAGTAAAGGGGATTTCTAATAGGGAGAGAGAGTAAAGGGGATTTCTAATAGGGAGAGAAAGTAAAGGGGATTTCTAATAGGGGGAGAGATTAAAGGGGATTTCTAATAGGGGGAGAGAGTAAAGGGGATTTCTAATAGGGGGAGAGTAAAGGGCATTTCTAATAGGGAGAGAGAGTAAAGGGGATTTCTAATAGGGGGATAGAGTAAAGGGGATTTCTAATAGGGGGAGAGAGTAAAGGGGATTTCTAATAGGGAGAGAGAGTAAAGGGGATTTCTAATAGGGGGAGAGTAAAGGGGATTTCTAATAGGGGGAGAGAGTAAAGGGGATTACTAATAGGGAGAGAGAGTAAAGGGGATTTCTAATAGGGGGAGAGTAAAGGGGATTTCTAATAGGGGGAGAGAGTAAAGGGGATTTCTAATAGGGAGAGAAAGTAAAGGGGATTTCTAATAGGGGGAGAGTAAAGGGGATTTCTAATAGGGAGAGAGTAAAGGGGATTTCTAATAGGGAGAGAGTAAAGGGGATTTCTAGTAGGGAGAGAGAGTAAAGGGGATTTCTAATAGGGGGAGAGAGTAAAGGGGATTTTTAATAGGGAGAGAGAGTAAAGGGGATTTCTAATAGGGAGAGAGAGTAAAGGGGATTTCTAATAGGGGGAGAGTAAAGGGGATTTCTAATAGGGGGAGAGAGTAAAGGGGATTTCTAATAGGGAGAGAGAGTAAAGGGGATTTCTAATAGGGAGAGAGAGTAAAGGGGATTTCTAATAGGGGGAGAGTAAAGGGGATTTCTAATAGGGAGAGAGAGTAAAGGGGATTTCTAATAGGGAGAGAGAGTAAAGGGGATTTCTAATAGGGGGAGAGTAAAGGGGATTTCTAATAGGGAGAGAGAGTAAAGGGGATTTCTAATAGGGGGAGAGTAAAGGGGATTTCTAATAGGGGGGAGAGTAAAGGGGATTTCTAATAGGGGGTGAGTAAAGGGGATTTCTAATAGGGGGGAGAGTAAAGGGGATTACTAATAGGGGGATAGAGTAAAGGGGATTTCTAATAGGGGGTGAGTAAAGGGGATTTCTAATAGGGAGAGAGAGTAAAGGGGATTTCTAATAGGGGGAGAGTAAAGGGGATTTCTAATAGGGAGAGAGTAAAGGGGATTTCTAATAGGGGGGAGCATAAAGGGGATTTCTAATAGGGGGAGCGTAAAGGGGATTTCTAATAGGGGGGAGAGTAAAGGGGATTGCTAATAGGGAGAGAGTAAAGGGGATTTCTAATAGGGGGAGAGAGTAAAGGGGATTTCTAATAGGGGGAGCGTAAAGGGGATTTCTAATAGGGGGAGAGAGTAAAGGGGATTTCTAATAGGGAGAGAGAGTAAAGGGGATTTCTAATAGGGGGAGCGTAAAGGGGTTTCTAATAGGGGGAGCGTAAAGGGGATTTCTAATAGGGGGGAGTGTAAAGGGGATTGCTAATAGGGGGGAGAGTAAAGGGGATTTCTAATAGGGGGAGAGTAAAGGGGATTTCTAATAGGGGGAGAGTAAAGGGGATTTCTAATAGGGGGAGAGAGTAAAGGGGATTTCTAATAGGGAGAGAGAGTAAAGGGGATTTCTAATAGGGAGAGAAAGTAAAGGGGATTTCTAATAGGGGGAGAGTAAAGGGGATTTCTAATAGGGAGAGAGTAAAGGGGATTTCTAATAGGGAGAGAGTAAAGGGGATTTCTAATAGGGAGAGAGAGTAAGGGGATTTCTAATAGGGGGAGAGAGTAAAGGGGATTTCTAATAGGGAGAGAGTAAAGGGGATTTCTAATAGGGGGAGAGAGTAAAGGGGATTTCTAATAGGGGGAGAGAGTAAAGGGGATTTCTAATAGGGGGAGAGAATAAAGGGGATTACTAATAGGGGGAGAGAGTAAAGGGGAATACTAATAGGGGGAGAGAGAAAAGGGGATTTCTAATAGGGGGAGAGAGTAAAGGGGATTTCTAATAGGGGGAGAGAGTAAAGGGGATTACTAATAGGGGGAGAGAGAAAAGGGGATTTCTAATAGGGAGAGAGAGTAAAGGGGATTTCTAATAGGGAGAGTGAGTAAAGGGGATTTCTAATAGGGGGAGAGTAAAGGGGATTTCTAATAGGGGGGAGAGTAAAGGGGATTTCTAATAGGGAGAGAGTAAAGGGGATTTCTAATAGGGGGAGAGAGTAAAGGGGATTTCTAATAGGGAGAGAGTAAAGGGGATTTCTAATAGGGAGAGTGAGTAAAGGGGATTTCTAATAGGGGGAGAGTAAAGGGGATTTCTAATAGGGGGGAGAGTAAAGGGGATTTCTAATAGGGAGAGAGTAAAGGGGATTTCTAATAGGGGGAGAGAGTAAAGGGGATTTCTAATGGGGAGAGAGTAAAGGGGATTTCTAATAGGGGGAGAGTAAAGGGGATTTCTAATAGGGAGAGAGTAAAGGGGATTTCTAATAGGGGGAGAGTAAAGGGGATTTCTAATAGGGGGAGAGAGTAAAGGGGATTTCTAATAGGGGGAGAGAGTAAAGGGGATTTCTAATAGGGGGGGGGGTAAAGGGGATTTCTAATAGGGAGAGAGAGTAAAGTGGATTTCTAATAGGGGGAGAGAGTAAAGGGGATTTCTAATAGGGAGAGAGTAAAGGGGATTTCTAATAGGGGGAGAGAGTAAAGGGGATTTCTAATAGGGGGAGAGAGTAAAGGGGATTTCTAATAGGGGGAGAGAGTAAAGGGGATTTCTAATAGGGGGAGAGAGTAAAGGGGATTTCTAATAGGGGGAGAGAGTAAAGGGGATTTCTAATAGGGGGAGAGAGTAAAGGGGATTTCTAATAGGGAGAGAGTAAAGGGGATTTCTAATAGGGAGAGTGTAAAGGGGATTTCTAATAGGGAGAGAGAGTAAAGGGGATTGCTAATAGGGGGAGAGAGTAAAGGGTATTTCTAATAGAGGGAGAGTAAAGGGGATTTCTAATAGGGAGAGAGAGTAAAGGGTATTTCTAATAGGGAGAGAGAGTAAAGGGGATTTCTAATAGGGGGAGAGTAAAGGGGATTTCTAATAGGGGGAGAGAGTAAAGGGGATTTCTAATAGGGGGAGAGTAAAGGGGATTTCTAGTAGGGAGAGAGAGTAAAGGGGATTTCTAATAGGGAGAGAGAGTAAAGGGGATTTCTAATAGGGGGAGAGAGTAAAGGGGATTTCTAATAGGGGGAGAGAATAAAGGGGATTACTAATAGGGGGAGAGAGTAAAGGGGAATACTAATAGGGGGAGAGAGAAAAGGGGATTTCTAATAGGGGGAGAGAGTAAAGGGGATTTCTAATAGGGGGAGAGAATAAAGGGGATTACTAATAGGGGGAGAGAGTAAAGGGGAATACTAATAGGGGGAGAGAGTAAAGGGGATTTCTAATAGGGGGAGAGTAAAGGGGATTTCTAATAGGGGGGAGAGTAAAGGGGATTTCTAATAGGGAGAGAGTAAAGGGGATTTCTAATAGGGGGAGAGAGTAAAGGGGATTTCTAATAGGGGGAGAGAGTAAAGGGGATTTCTAATAGGGGGAGAGAGTAAAGGGGATTTCTAATAGGGGGAGAGAGTAAAGGGGATTTCTAATATGGAGAGTAAAGGGGATTTCTAATAGGGGGAGAGTAAAGGGGATTTCTAATAGGGGGAGAGAGTAAAGGGGATTACTAATAGGGGGAGAGAGTAAAGGGGATTTCTAATAGGGAGAGAGAGTAAATGGGATTTCTAATAGGGGGAGAGAGTAAAGGGGATTTCTAATAGGGGAGAGAGTAAAGGGGATTTCTAATAGGGGGAGAGAGTAAAGGGGATTTCTAATAGGGGGAGAGAGTAAAGGGGATTTCTAATAGGGAGAGAGAGTAAAGGGGATTTCTAATAGGGAGAGAGTAAAGGGGATTGCTAATAGGGGGAGAGAGTAAAGGGGATTTCTAATAGGGGGAGAGAGTAAAGGGGATTTCTAATAGGGGGAGAGTAAAGGGGATTTCTAATAGGGGGGAGAGTAAAGGGGATTTCTAATAGGGGGGAGAGTAAAGGGGATTGCTAATAGGGGGAGAGAGTAAAGGATATTTCTAATAGGGAGAGAGTAAAGGGGATTTCTAATAGGGGGAGAGAGGAAAGGGGATTTCTTTATAAGGGTGAGTAAATGGATAGGGAGAGAGAGTAAAGGGGATTTCTAATAGGGGGAGAGTAAAGGGGATTTCTAATATGGAGAGAGTAAAGGGGATTTCTAATAGGGGGGAGAGTAAAGGGGATTTCTAATAGGGGGGAGAGTAAAGGGGATTGCTAATAGGGGGAGAGAGTAAAGGGGATTTCTAATAGGGAGAGAGAGTAAAGGGGATTTCTAATAGGGGGAGAGTAAAGGGGATTTCTAATAGGGAGAGAGAGTAAAGGGGATTTCTAATAGGGAGAGAGTAAAGGGGATTTCTAATAGGGGGAGAGAGTAAAGGGGATTTCTAATAGGGGGAGAGAGTAAAGGGGATTTCTAATAGGGGGAGAGAGTAAAGGGGATTTCTAATAGGGGGAGAGAGTAAAGGGGATTTCTAATAGGGGGAGAGAGTAAAGGGGATTTCTAATAGGGAGAGAGAGTAAAGGGGATTTCTAATAGGGGGAGAGTAAAGGGGATTTCTAGTAGGGAGAGAGAGTAAAGGGGATTTCTAATAGGGGGTGAGTAAAGGGGATTTCTAATAGGGAGAGAGTAAAGGGGATTTCTAATAGGGAGAGAGTAAAGGGGATTTCTAATAGGGGGAGAGTAAAGGGGATTTCTAATAGGGGGAGAGAGTAAAGGGGATTACTAATAGGGGGAGAGAGTAAAGGGGATTACTAATAGGGGGAGAGAGTAAAGGGATTTCTAATAGGGGGAGAGTAAAGGGGATTTCTAATAGGGAGAGAGAGTAAAGTGGATTTCTAACAGGGGGAGAGAGTAAAGGGGATTTCTAATAGGGAGAGAGTAAAGGGGATTTCTAATAGGGAGAGAGTAAAGGGGATTTCTAATAGGGGGAGAGAGTAAAGGGGATTACTAATAGGGGGAGAGAGTAAAGGGATTTCTAATAGGGGGAGAGTAAAGGGGATTTCTAATAGGGAGAGAGAGTAAAGTGGATTTCTAACAGGGGGAGAGAGTAAAGGGGATTTCTAATAGGGAGAGAGTAAAGGGGATTTCTAATAGGGGGAGAGTAAAGGGGATTTCTAATAGGGGGAGAGAGTAAAGGGGATTGCCAATAGGGGGGAGAGTAAAGGGGATTTCTAATAGGGGGAGAGTAAAGGGGATTTCTAGTAGGGAGAGAGAGTAAAGGTGATTTCTAATAGGGAGAGAGAGTAAAGGGGATTTCTAATAGGGGGTGAGTAAAGGGGATTTCTAATAGGGAGAGAGAGTAAAGGGGATTTCTAATAGGGGGAGAGAGTAAAGGGATTTCTAATAGGGGGAGAGTAAAGGGGAATACTAATAGGGGGAGAGTAAAGGGGATTTCTAATAGGGAGAGAGTAAAGGGGATTTCTAATAGGGGGAGAGAGTAAAGGGGATTACTAATAGGGGGAGAGAGTAAAGGGGATTTCTAATAGGGAGAGAGAGTAAAGTGGATTTCTAACAGGGGGAGAGAGTAAAGGGGATTTCTAATAGGGAGAGAGTAAAGGGGATTTCTAATAGGGAGAGAGTAAAGGGGATTTCTAATAGGGGGAGAGAGTAAAGGGGATTACTAATAGGGGGAGAGAGTAAAGGGGATTACTAATAGGGGGAGAGAGTAAAGGGGATTTCTAATAGGGGGAGAGTAAAGGAGATCTCTAATAGGGAGAGAGTAAAGGGGATTTCTAATAGGGGGAGAGTAAAGGGGATTTCTAATAGGGGGAGAGAGTAAAGGGGATTGCCAATAGGGGGGAGAGTAAAGGGGATTTCTAATAGGGGGAGAGTAAAGGGGATTTCTAATAGGGAGAGAGTAAAGGGGATTTCTAATAGGGGGAAAGAGTAAAGGGGATTACTAATAGGGAGAGAGTAAAGGGGATTTCTAATAGGGGGAGAGTAAAGGGGATTTCTAATAGGGGGAGAGAGTAAAGGGAATTTCTAATAGGGGGAGAGTAAAGGGGATTTCTAATAGGGGGAGAGTAAAGGGGATTTCTAATAGGGGGAGAGAGTAAAGGGGATTTCTAATAGGGAGAGAGTAAAGGGGATTTCTAATAGGGAGAGAGTAAAGGGGATTTCTAATAGGGGGAGAGAGTAAAGGGGATTACTAATAGGGAGAGAGTAAAGGGGATTTCTAATAGGGGGAGAGTAAAGGGGATTTCTAATAGGGGGAGAGAGTAAAGGGGATTACTAATAGGGAGAGAGTAAAGGGGATTTATAATAGGGGGAGAGTAAAGGGGATTTCTAATAGGGGGAGAGAGTAAAGGGGATTTCTAATAGGGAGAGAGTAAAGGGGATTTCTAATAGGGGGAGAGAGTAAAGGGGATTACTAATAGGGAGAGAGTAAAGGGGATTTCTAATAGGGGGAGAGTAAAGGGGATTTCTAATAGGGGGAGAGAGTAAAGGGGATTGCCAATAGGGGGGAGAGTAAAGGGGATTTCTAATAGGGGGAGAGTAAAGGGGATTTCTAATAGGGAGAGAGTAAAGGGGATTTCTAATAGGGGGAGAGAGTAAAGGGGATTACTAATAGGGAGAGAGAGTAAAGGGGATTTCTAATAGGGAAAGTGTAAAGGGGATTTCTAATAGGGGGAGAGTAAAGGGGATTTCTAATAGGGAAAGTGTAAAGGGGATTTCTAATAGGGGGAGAGTAAAGGGGATTTCTAACCGGGGGAGAGAGTAAAGGGGATTTCTAATAGGGGGAGTAAAGGGGATTTCGAATAGATCCCTAAAGATCACTTTGAGGATACACACAAAAGTGCGACTAAACTTCACGTTTAGTGGCAAATAATATTTGAGGTGAAATTACCATAGTGACAAAATCTGGTGAGAAATGGAATAAAATACAACCCCGTACCCAACCCCCTTCTTCGTGTTGCAATTGGCTGAGGTGGCGGCTCCCATCACAGAAACAACGCCCCTGTCACGTCTACAAAAGGAATTCACCAACAGCCAGAGCACTCCGGCACGTGAATTCACTTCGAGGAGAAAGACGGGAGTCCCCCCCCCCAAAAAAAACGTCTCCGTATTCCTCACCCCCCACATCCGACCACCGAACAACTTCCAGTGGCAGGAGAACGTATTGCTACCAAATGGACGATAAGATGTCGAACGTCAACCGAGACCAAGACCACCCCGACTCCAGTCACCAAGCTACAATACGCTGTAGTGTCCGACTCAACCGGCGGTCATTGGACCAAATCCGGCCCTGAGGTGGCCCATGGACAAAATCCGGGCCAGAGGTGGCCCTTGTACTGTCTGCTTGCGCTATTTTTATTGTAGTTGTTCAGGCAGGTAATTGCTATCTTTTCCTTAAGCTAAGCTAATAGAAATGGTACAGGTGTTATCGATGCTTGCAAATTCTTCAAGTTCAATTTTATTTAATTTTTTTTTATCTTTAAATTTTACCAAAATGACATTATAATAATACACCAGTGGCTCTGGTAATACTGGTAATAATCATACGTTTGTATAATGTTCATAAAATTCAATAAATCCGGATCACCCATAATGACAATGGGAAGGATAAATACCTTGAATCAATGCTATTCCCGATTTCGGAGAGTAGAACTTGAGTCGCAGTATCTGGAGGGGACGTCAGGGGAAGGCCAAAACATGGCAGACTCTAACCCCCTCACAGCATACAAGAAACAGTCTCCTGGGATACGGCTCACACAACAGCAAAATGTGTAAGAATCCTTTTACGCACCACCCTCTGGAAGGTGTCTGGCGGTAGGGTGCTCCCTGCTCACAATTGAGAATCGGGAGTGGAGCCACCCTGGGGGAAGAGATGGCGGTGCAGCAGAGAGAACTCTGACGCGTTTCGAGGCATGTGTGCGCTTTATCAAAGAGATCTAGTTCTTATATTTTACGATGTTGCCTACGGTCCAACAAATACGTTTTTTGTTTTTTTTTGTTTCTCTTATTTATTTAAACCTTCATATTCAAAATGTCTTCTCACAGCCTATTATTACAGACTTGGTGATGTGGAAGAGTACTTACTGGCATCTGTTGCATAGTAAAAAAAAGAAACTACTCTCATACTTAAACAAAATAAAGAATATTTGTTATAATGTGTACTAAGATTTTGTTCCTTCTGAATATACCACGTTTTTAAATCTGTCAAACTAAAAAAAAAGTGTGCCAAACAGCGGCTTTCACCAGCACGTCCTTTAAGTGCAACAACGGTTTAAAAAAATAAAATAAAAAATAGTAGTCTCTTATGGCAGCAACACTTCCCCTCACAAAAGGGGTCAGTGTGATGATGGAAGTCCCGTGATGGTTCCACCTTCCTGCAGCATCACGGTGGAACGCGCTTTCCCGATGCTGCCTATCGATTAGGATCGCCCTGTGCTTCATTCCCCCCACATCATGGAAGTATAAGTTGGCACATATACATAACATGACGACAGAAGATAAACTATAATAGATCAGATTTCTAAACTTGGGCTCCAGGTCCCCTTGCCGATACCAGAAAATAAGTATGAGGCCAGTAACGGAGCGCGGGAAAACGCCGACGGCAAAGAAAACACTCGCTGGTTTCGGAGGTGGTCGAGGAAAGACAAAAGCACGGATAAATGTTACCAGTACCAGCAGGCATGTTAATCCACCAACAACTAAGTTAACGATTCTATCCCTTGCGGAGGTCTCTCCAAACAAAGGTCTGTTATCTAGTCCACCGGCTCCATAGGTCCTGGTGGTATAGTCCTCCATTATAAACGGAGAAGCTTCTTCAGTCATTAACCTAACGTTTTTGTGTATTGTACCATACACCCTGCAGCAGGAAGGCAGGTGCCTTCAGAACATGGCACAGAGCTGGACTTGTGCAGGGACAGCATACACCTGTGGTGGGAGACCCCAAAGTTTGGATCTTTGCTGAAGAGCGACGATCCTCAGAATGTTCCCATCATGGTGATCCGCTTTCTGCAGCATCCCGGCGGTGATGGGGTGAGCGTCCGCGCGCCGCCTCGGAGCGGTTACCCCGACCATAAATACGCTTTTAATTGACCTCTGAGCGACCCAGCCTTATTCTACCACCTATCTCTTCCCCCACGGGACGCCACTCCTGATGCAAGAAACTGAGACTGAGGCTCATCGCTCAGAAGACCAAGGCCCTCCATCAACAAGCTCCCAATGAGCAGTCCTCAGCACCGGGTCTCAACAAAGAGACACCGGAGAACGTGGTGAATGTCCCTAATCTCAGGAGCCGTCTCTCACAGGAGGCGGACATCACCAAAGAAATCCAACATCGCTTGAAATATGCAGTCTTCGGTCGCCGGAGGAAGTATGTGTTCGAAGGTCGCGACATCAGATCAAGAACCAAGCTCATGGTCTGTCAATCAGTCATGATCCCCCACCTTATAGTATTGAGCCGAAATGTGGACAACGTAAAGGATAGAAGAATGATAAATTGCTGCACACTATTATAATCAGATAAAAGGGGATACAACTACCGGTGCTCCTGGTTCAGGATTCTCTGTATCAATCCAGGGTACAACGAAGGGAAGAGAATCAGGCCTCCACGAATTTGCTCAATAAACTAATTTATTGCCAATAGACTTCACGTTTCGGCCACACAGAAATAGCCATTTCTGCTTTTGAGAAAGGCCTGTGTGGCCAAAACGTTACGTCTATTGGCAATAAATTAGTTTATTGAGCAAATCCGTGGAGCCCCGATTTTCTTCCCTTCGACAACGTAAAGGAGACACCTCAAGATTCTGGAGAACATCAACACCGCCTGCAGAAGATCCTTCGAAAAGAGTCGGAAAGCAGAGGCGTCCTCCAGCAAATACCACGAGCTTCGAGGCGATGATCACCCGACTTCAACAGCGCTGGGCCGGCCAGATCTTCCGGACGCCCAACTCCTAAAGCCAGATTTATTCTCCCAGCTCAGTTGTGGAATATGATCAAGAGTTGGGCAGAGGCAGGGCTTCAAGGGCGACCTTGAGGCCAACATCTGCGTCGCCCCAAAGGCGGATAGCCTTTGGCGCAGCCGAAGGGCAGCCAAAGGTTGTGAGCCATTTGTTGATGTTAGGTGATGTGAAAGCTTCTCTAGTTTCAATCTGAAACTCACCAGCCCTTTATCCGCTATACCCAATTCTCCAACTCTAACTGTCCATGAAATGTCGGTGAATTGACTGCATAACCTCTGTTCATTTAATGTAACCATGTGTTTGTCATCATAACTCTGTGCCCAGGACATACTTGAGAACGAGAGGTAACTCTCACTGTATTGCTTCCTGGTAATACTTTTTATAAATTAATTAATAAATAATAACATGAAACAGTGAAACATCAGCTCCTGGGAGACGATTACCGGGATAGCCCCAGATGGGGAAACAGTCTACTGCAAGGAACGCCGCGTTTCAAAACCCTGCGACGACGCGAACAGGAGTCGGGAAAAGCTGGATCGACAGAAACAAGAACCCAGGACGACCCATTCCTCTTGTAGACACGTTTCAGCCGCGACAGAGTCCCCATCAATCATCTTCAGGCCCATAGATAAGACAGCCTCGGAAGACTGCAAGGAATTGCATGGTGTATGCTTGTATATTGGAATGATTGTATATATATATTATATATATATATAATACAAATATCACTTGTGAGCACATTAACATGTATCAGACAGGTCTGCAACCCTGGCTTTTCCCCATTATCTCCTAGCATACAGTGCTTCCACTGCCACCAGGGATTCTGGGAAATGACATGCAAATGAGCACAGTACATATATATATATACAACCACATGAATATATCATTTTATATACAGTATATATATACACATTTTAATACCCCCCCCCCACATTATATATATGTAACCCCCCCCCCCGAGAGTTACTAGCAGGTTAGCATATGCCGGGCTTTGTTACCACGGCGATTCTGACATCATGGGAGAGTATTGAAGTGAGGAAGAAGATTCCAGAAGGTAAGGTTCCAGGAGGACAAGAGTAGAGGAGCCATGTGTATAAAGTAATAGCACAGACCAGGCCCGCCTGCTTATTATGTTGGGGGTAGGGACAGCCCCCTTTACGTTAGGATCCACAAAAGAAGGAATGGAGTCCTGAATGTTTCAGGAAAAGGCATACGGCGCAGAGGGCCACAGGGAAGCGGGCTCCCGGGGGCCGGCGGATCAGCTCTAACCCCCCTCTTCAGCCTGTACAGAAGTGGCAGTTCCCAAACAGGGCAAAGTTATTAGGTCCCGTGAGAAACACCCCACCAGGATTCCCGTAGGGGCCCAGAGTAATGGGATTATTACCGATAATATCCTGACGCGAGAAGAGGGGCCGGGTCCCGCATTTACGTAGAGCAGCTATGTAACAGCACCGCCATCGGAGTGCTAAGAGCGGGCGCTGACGGAGGAACCGTATTCACGCCTGTCCGATTATAAAACACAGTGCAACGTTGTTACCGTGCGTGTATGAGCGGTCCCTGTGTGTGTGAGCGGTCCCTGTGAGTATGAGCGGTCCCTGTGTGTGGGGACACGAATAAATGACAATTGTATGACAAAAATCCCTGGCGCCCATTTTATTCAATCCTCATCCCCAGCCGCCTCAATCCAGCCCCCGCTACGGGCGGGGGGAGCTGTCGACTTGTCAGGGAGCTGCCTTGGTGCTCCGCAGCGGACGCCGGTACAGGGCGTCGCCATTTTGATTCCTCGCGCATGCTTAGGATGGCCGAGGCGCATGCGCTCTCAGCCGCGGCGGCTATCTTGATGCGCATGCGCGAAAGGACATTGCGCATACTCAGTACCATCCGAGTTGCGGCGGCCATTTTAGGAGAGGCTCAGCGCGGGACTACATGTCCCAGGAGCCTCAGGGAGATGCCGGACCACATGCGCAGCACAGCCAATAGGACTGCCGGAATCACGGGAAGCATACAGAGTAGTTTTGGCGCGAAGCAGAGGCGCGTGGAGACAGGTAGTGTCCGGGTGCCAGTGGCTCCCAGACTAGGCCTAGAGTTACCCCGCAGGTCCCAGTTAGGCCCCGACCATTAGTAGTTTGTGGCTGCTATAGGGAAGGCCCACAGATAGGGACACTTCCACTATAGCATCACCAGGGTTAGTACCCCAAAGACAAAAGGCCACGCGGTGAGCGCGGCCTGCGGTCTGGGACCAGACCACAGGCACATACTCCGAGACATTTACAGGGACACACTCCAACGGGAAATCCCTCCAGAGGCGGACGCCTGGCGGATGAAGAGGGCCCGGTACACGCATCGTGGGATCACAGTGCGGTCCGACGGATCACCATCTTCAGGTTGTCCTGGTCTTGAAACCAGGATAGGTACCCAACGTGCACCAACAGCCACACACACAAGGGGGTAGCGCTACTCTTCACATTTGGGTGGGACTGCTCTTGTGGACATCAGGTTACAGGTGCCCAGGGCACCCTCAGTACTTTGGGGGACGCACTATTGTGGTGTTGGGTTATTGTACTGTGGGGGCGTTGTGTTGGGGGTGTTATTATATTATTGTGTCAGTAAATATAAGTTGGGGATACCTGTGTGTGTCTTTATTTACTGGCGGTATTGTTCCTGCGAGGGGTTATCCAGCTGCACTAGGATCCCTCCCAGGTGGAGGCGCTGTCAGCAGATAGAACGCGACCACCCCAGGCTCCCAGTGGCGGAGGATCAGGCCTCCTGTACGCCAGACAGGTATCCAGCACACGGGGCTACCATGGTATTACAGCAGTAATCGTGGCTGCTCTTTTTCTTTTGCAGCGTTTGAACGCGGGGGAAGGGGGGCCACCAGACTTGAACCTTTCTTTTCAGCTCTGGGGGTTCCCCTTGTTTCCTTAGCGGGGGGTCTCCCCCGTCACAGGAGGAGGGGGGAATAAAACCGTGTGGGCCAATAGGAAGCCACAATGGAGGACGTCACAGATTTCTATTGGATGATCACTGGCACCATCTGCAAATACCCAGGAAGTGAAGCGGCGTGTAGAACTGTGTCTCACCACAGGGGATCCACCAGTCCACACACTGTATACAGTCTATATATATATATATATATATATATATATAAACAAGGAAAGAAAATGTTAGTGCCTTCCAGTCCCCACTGACCCAAGCCCTGTGAGCTGTGAGATGACTACAACCAATGAATATATATATATTGAATTATAAAAAGTGATATTACATATTATAAGTAAAAAAACAACACAAAAGTAATATGTAAGTAAAAATAAATACAAATATATAAAAAAATAAAAGTATACAATACAAATGAAGATGCAATCATATAAAGAACACCCTGTCCTCCAGAGTAGCTGCAGCCTGATAAAAGGGACCAGCAATCCCTCAGGGATATCTAAGGGCCCTGAGAAAGGTCCCTCTACGAGGACCGAAACGTTGGCGGCCCTGTGTTCACAATACACATTTTTTGGACCACTATTGCGGTGTGCTGTCTTCTGTTATCAGGATTTCCCTGGTTACTACATGTGTGTACTGTATATATATATATATATATACACACACACACACACACACACACAACATGATACATCAACTTAGATACAGTATTAGTGTATATATATATATATATATATATATATATATATTAGGGTACATGCACTTAAGATTTTAGTGCATATATATATATATATATATATATATATATATATATATACATACACACACATTTTATATATGTACATATAGTAGTTTGTATTTATGCACATGCACGCATATATGTTGTGTGTGTACATGCATGTACAAATATAAATATATATACTGTATGTACACATATAATAAACATTATTGAGTGTGTACAACCACACACACACAAATATATATATATACACACATATATAGGCAGATAGTTACATTATTCTGTATAGTTACATTATTGTGTTTATATACACACATTTATATATAGTTACATTATTGTGTATATATACACACATACAGGTAGTTACATTATTGTGTTTATACTGTATACACACTATATAAATATAGTTACATTATTGTGTTTATACTGTATACACACTATATAAATATATATATATTATACACATACACAATAATGTAACTATCTGCTAATGTATATATACATACACACACACAAGGATGTAACTGCCTGTGTGTGTGTATATATATATATATAGAATTACATTATTGTATATTTACATATACACACTATATATCACACCCCCAATATATGCACATATCTATGAATATATATAAATATATAGTGCATGCCCCCGGTGTGTTTGCACGGTATACGGGGCTGTACCAGGCGCTGGACGCGGCGAGGCCCGAGCCCCCGCAGCCGCCATTTTATTTCTCCTGACAGAGCAGAGAAGAAGGCAGCGGACTACACCAGAGCGTCAGGAGCGGGGAGGCGGGGCCCGTGGACTACAACTCCCAGCAGCACCCGCGGCAGCTGAAGGACCCCGCACTCCCAGCTCAGAGTTTAGGTGTCTTGCGTACAGGCCTGCGGCGCCTGTTGTTATTTTAGCTTGTTCCATCGGAAAATAACTCGAACGGGATCTTTTGTTTCACTTTTTGATGTAGGGAGAAGGGGTGCGCGGTGCTGCGTGGGCCACAAAGGGTCCTCGCTTGGGATACTCGGTAGAAGGGATGCAGGCGGACGCGATGGCCACCTGCACTGCTTGCCCGTGTTGTGAATGGCTGGCAGAGGGGGCCTGGCCCCGCCTCGTCGGCCGCTGCCATTGGTTGGCACCGCCCATCAATCAACGGCCGAGGCCTGGTGGGCTGAGAGCTTGAGAGGGGAGGCGAGGCCGAGAAGTGGGCGGGGCGTAGAGGACTATATAAAGGCGCGCGCGCCGTGAAGTCACGGACAGACTCGCATACTCTCTCGGCCTCTTCTCCTCTTTCCTCTCTCTCAGGTGCGCGGGTGGGAGTGGGCGGGGCTTCTGCAGCGCAGGCGCGGGTTGGTGGGGGGGGGGAAGGTTAGCTGCCGCGTGGTTATTGGTCAAGCTCCGGGCAGCGACGTGACGTCGCGTGCAGGGGGCGTGGTGGGGCGCGCGCAGGGGGGTGGAGGGGTATAAATAGCTGCGCCTCCCGCCATTTCGCACTCACAACTCGCTCGCCGCCGCAGCGGGCGGGTCGGGTTCTTCCCTTGGTTCATAATAACAAACTTTAAACATCCTTTGCTTATTAATTACTGCCGCCATGTTACCAGAAAACAAACAAAAAAAAAAATGTCCCTGCCCTGCTATCCCACGCGCTAATGATTTAATTGCGTTAAAATCAGTATTTACTTAATATTTTTTTTATTTTAATTAACATCTTGGCCTGTAACATTTGCAACTGTAAATAGGGGAGGGGGGGATACCTGACTTAATCTGGGGGTGGTATCTTTTTCGAGCTATCAACAGTGCTGTGTTTATAACTGCGCAGGAATCTCGTGTTGACTTCCCCCCCCTTCTGTCGGTATTTGGTTTCTTCCTCCCCCCCCTCCCCTGGGTTCTATTTGGTCTCTTCCTCCGCGCGCCCCCCCCCCCCTTTTTTTTGCCGACGATTAATCCTCTCCCCCCCCCTCCTCTCCTCAGGCTCCGCCCCCCTTCTCCATCGCGGGGTTGTGGTGACGTCAGCGAAAAGCCGTGCAAGACAGGCGTGTCACGCGGACAGGGTCTCCGGCGCGCGCTCCCGCCAAGGGGGAGGAGTCTGCGCGCGCGTCCTAGGGGGAGGTTCTGGATCCAGTACAGGGGGTGACCCCCCCCCCCCCGGTTCTGACCCGGATCTATGACTACTTATGAGAAGGATACCCCCCTCCCCCCACCATACTCCACTGAAAGTGATTAGG
Organism: Ascaphus truei; assembly: GCF_040206685.1. Taxonomy (NCBI): domain Eukaryota; kingdom Metazoa; phylum Chordata; class Amphibia; order Anura; family Ascaphidae; genus Ascaphus; species Ascaphus truei. The sequence continues at coordinate 61,218 of NW_027454694.1, forward strand.
GGTGCTGTTGGGTTTCAGGGGTTCTGACAAGTTTTGGGGGGTGGTGTTCTGACCCGGTTACCTTTTGGGTTTCAGGGTATCGGACCCAGATTCCGTGGTGGAGCCATTGTGCCTAACTACAAAGTGTTAGGAGAAGATATCGTTTGGGTTGGAGGAGTTCTGACCCAGTTCCCTACCCAGGAAGGGTGTTACATGAACAGTTCTGGCCCAGATCCCAGGCTAGGAAGGGTGTTTACAAGCACAGAACTCCCCCCCCCTTCCAGCAAAGTCATCACTGGTTCTGAATTCTAGAGCCCGGTTCCACACTGCCGGTTCTGGACTTGCCTAGTTGGCTCTCAACGGCCTAACCCCACTACCGGTTCCAGACCCGATGCCCCCATGCAGGTTCTGGTAGAGATGTCCACGTCCTCCTCCGAGACCACGCAGCCTTCGGTGGCGGGCGGGGAGGAGGCGGTGTTGGCTACGCCCCCGGCGGCAGCAGCGCCGCCTCCTCCCAAACCGGACCCTCGACCCAGGCCCGCCAAGGAGGAGGTGGATCAGAACCTGTCCCGCGCCCCCCGCAATGGCTTCCAGGGGAAGAGGCGCAACAGCTTCAACGTCAGCTTCAAACACCCGGCGCCCTTCAAGCGCCGCCGGCGGGTCAACTCCGACTGCGACCCCGTCCTGCCGTCCAAATTCCTGCTGGGGGGCAATATCTTCGACCCGCTCAACCTCAACAGCCTCCTGGACGAGGAGGTGAACCGGAACCTCAACGCGGAGACCCCCAAGTCCTCGCCCCTGCCGTCCCGCAACCGGGACCCCGTGGAGATCCTGATCCCCAAGGACATCACCGACCCGCTGAGCCTCAACGCCGGCTCCGGCGACGTGGAGCTGCTCCTCTCGCCGCTGAAGAGCGGCCGGAAGCGGCACCGCCACCGCCACCACCCGTCCTGCGACGCGCCCGCCAAGGCGGTGCCGCCGGAGCCCGCCGAGGCCGCGCCCGAGGAGCCGCGCCCGTACGAGCTCAACACCACCATCAACTGCCGGGACGAGGTGGTGGCGCCGCCGTCGCTGCAAGGCGACGGGGGCGGCGGAGGCTCCTCCCGCCTCGGCCGCCCCGGCGTCCCGCAACCGGAAAAGGAGGCGGACTTCCAGCAAATCGGAAGGGAAGCAGGGGACCCCCGAGAGGGGCAAGAGCGCCGCCGGCGCCAGGCCGCCATGTTCCCGGCCCAAGCCGGCTTCCAAGGGCAAGAACGCCGGCCGCTTCCAGTACGGCAACTACTGCCGGTACTACGGCTACCGGAACCCCAGCCAGGCCGAGGACCCGCGCCTGCGCGTCCTGAGGCCGGAGTGGTTCCGGGGGAAGGCGGTGCTGGACGTGGGGTGTAACGTGGGCCACGTGACGCTCAGCGTGGCCCGGAATATGGGGGCCTCGCGGGTGGTGGGGCTGGACATTGACGGGTCGCTGGTGCACGCCGCGCGGCAGAACATCCGGCACTACCTGTCGGAGGGCGCGGGGGGGGGTTTCCCGGCGGCGCTGGTTGCCACGCGGGGTCCCATTGCCGCCCCCAGCCTCCCGCCGAAGGGGGCGGAGGAGACGCAGGACGCCTTCCCGCACAACGTGGTGTTCGTGCAGGTGAGGCGGCAGCGGCCCCGCGGTGTCACCCGCGGGGTGAGGAGGGGGAGGCGGCACTTGTTCAATCCCCTCTCTTCAATTCTCTCTCCTCTTCCCTCTCTCCTCCTCTTCCCTCTCCCTCCCTTTCTCTTCCCTCTCCCCCCCTTTTTCTTCCCTCTCCCCCCTTTCTCTTCCCTTTCCCCCCCCTTTCTCTTCCCTTCCCCCCCCCCTCGCTTTTCCTTTCCCCCCCCTTGCTTTTCTCTTTCCCCCCCCCTCGCTTTTCTCTTTCCCCCCTCGCTTTTCTCTTCTCCCCCCCCTCGCTTTTCTCTTCTCCCCCCTCGCTTTTCTCTTCTCCCGCCTCGCTTTTCTCTTCCCCCCCTCGCTTTTCTCTTCCCCCCCCTCGCTTTTCTCTTTCCCCCCCTTGCTTTTCTCTTCCCTCTCCCCCCCTCGCTTTTCTCTTGCCTCTCCCCCCCTCGCTTCTCTTTCCCCTCCCCCCCTCGCTTCTCTTTCCCCTCCCCCCCTCGCTTCTCTTTCCCCTCCCCCCTCGCTTCTCTTTCCCCTCCCCCCTCGCTTCTCTTTCCCTCCCCCCCTCGCTTCTCTTTCCCCTCCCCCCTCGCTTCTCTTTCCCCTCCCCCCTCGCTTCTCTTTCCCCTCCCCCCCTCGCTTCTCTTTCCCCTCCCCCCCTCGCTTCTCTTTCCCCTCCCCCCCTCGCTTCTCTTTCCCCTCCCCCCCTCGCTTCTCTTTCCCCTCCCCCCCTCGCTTCTCTTTCCCTCCCCCCCTCGCTTCTCTTTCCCCTCCCCCCCTCGCTTCTCTTTCCCCTCCCCCCCTCGCTTCTCTTTCCCCTCCCCCCTCGCTTCTCTTTCCCCTCCCCCCCTCGCTTCTCTTTCCCCTCCCCCCCTCGCTTCTCTTTCCCCTCCCCCCCTCGCTTCTCTTTCCCCTCCCCCCCTCGCTTCTCTTTCCCCTCCCCCCCTCGCTTCTCTTTCCCCTCCCCCCCTCGCTTCTCTTTCCCCTCCCCCCCTCGCTTCTCTTTCCCCTCCCCCCCTCGCTTCTCTTTCCCCTCCCCCCCTCGCTTCTCTTTCCCCCCCCCCCCTCGCTTCTCTTTCCCCTCCCCCCCTCGCTTCTCTTTCCCCTCCCCCCCTCGCTTCTCTTTCCCCTCCCCCCCTCGCTTTTCTTTCCCCTCCCCCCCTCGCTTTTCTCTTTCCCTCCCCCCCTCGCTTTTCTCTTTCCCCTCCCCCCCTCGCTTTTCTCTTTCCCCTCCCCCCCTCGCTTTTCTCTTTCCCCTCCCCCCCTCGCTTTTCTCTTTCCCCTCCCCCCCTCGCTTTTCTCTTTCCCCTCCCCCCCTCGCTTTTCTCTTCTCCCCCCTCGCTTTTCTCTTCTCCCCCCTCGCTTTTCTCTTTCCCCCCCTCGCTTTTCTCCCCCTCGTTTTTTCCCCCCCCTCGCTTTTCTCCCCCCCCTCGCTTTTCTCCCCCCCTCGCTTTTCTCCCCCCCTCGCTTTTCTCCCCCCCTCGCTTTTCTCCCCCCCTCGCTTTTCTCCCCCCCCCCTCGCTTTTCTCCCCCCCTCGCTTTTCTCCCCCCCCTCGCTTTTTCCCCCCCCTCGCTTTTTCCCCCCCCCTCGCTTTTCTCTTTTCCCCCCCCCTCGCTTTTCTCTTTCCCCCCCCCGCTTCTCTTTTCCCCCCCCTCGCTTTTCTCTTTCCCCCCCTCGCTTTTCTCTTTCCCCCCCCTCGCTTTTCTCTTTCCCCCCCCCTCGCTTTTCTCTTTCCCCCCCCCTCGCTTTTCTCTTTCCCCCCCC